>NW_026960838.1:0-35762 GCF_021018805.1 Prinia subflava | reverse complement strand
TAGAACACCAAGACGTAGCCTTAAATTAAAGCACTCAGCTTACACCTGAGAGATATCTGCTAACATCAGATCGTCTTGAATGCCAAACTCTAGCCCAACCTACATGACCCGGAATAACAAAGCTACTTCCAACACCCAACTAAAGCATTTATTAGAGTCTCCAGTATAGGCGATAGAAAAGACACCATTGGAGCGATAGAGACCACGTACCGTAAGGGAAAGATGAAATAGCAATGAAAACTAAGCTAAAAACAGCAAAGATCAACCCTTGTACCTTTTGCATCATGGTCTAGCAAGAAAAACCAAGCAAAATGAATTTAAGTTTGCCACCCCGAAACCCAAGCGAGCTACTTGCGAGCAGCTATTATGAGCGAACCCGTCTCTGTTGCAAAAGAGTGGGATGACTTGCTAGTAGAGGTGAAAAGCCAATCGAGCTGGGTGATAGCTGGTTGCCTGTGAAATGAATCTTAGTTCACTCTTAATTCTTCTCCAAGGAACCTACAAACCCCAATGAAGCGAATTAAGGGCTATTTAAAGGAGGTACAGCTCCTTTAAAAAAGAATACAATCTCCACGAGCGGATAAACAACAAACCTGCAAAACCTACTGTGGGCCTTTAAGCAGCCATCAACAAAGAGTGCGTTAAAGCTCTGCACCTTAAAAATATAAAAACCACGTGACTCCCTCCCCACTAACGGGCTAACCTATAGAACAATAGGAGAATTAATGCTAGAATGAGTAACCAGGGTCCTCCCTCTTAGACGCAAGCTTACATCAGTACATTATTAACAAGCCACCAATATACGACAAATCAAACAAGCAGAGTATTAAACACTTTGTTAACCCGACATAGGAGCGTCCCATTAAGAAAGATTAAAACCTGTAAAAGGAACTAGGCAAACCCGTCAAGGCCCGACTGTTTACCAAAAACATAGCCTTCAGCCAACCCACAGACAAGTATTGAAGGTGATGCCTGCCGGTGACTATGTTCAACGGCCGCGGTATCCTAACCGTGCAAAGGTAGCGCAATCAATTGTCCCATAAATCGGGACCCGTATGAATGGCTAAACGAGGTCTTAACTGTCTCTTACAGGCAATCGGTGAAATTGATCTCCCTGTGCAAAAGCAGGGATAAACCCATAAGACGAGAAGACCCTGTGGAACTTTAAAAACAGCAACCACCCCAAAATACATACACCCCCACCCCGGGCTTACTTATCCATTGGGACGATGGTCTGCATTTTTTCGGTTGGGGCGACCTTGGAGCAAAACAAAACCTCCAAACATGGGACAACACCTCCAGACTAAGAGCCACTACTCAAAGTGCTAATAGCCACCAGATCCAATATAATTGATCAATGGACCAAGCTACCCCAGGGATAACAGCGCAATCTCCTCCGAGAGTCCATATCGACGGGGAGGTTTACGACCTCGATGTTGGATCAGGACATCCTAGTGGTGCAGCCGCTACTAAGGGTTCGTTTGTTCAACGATTAACAGTCCTACGTGATCTGAGTTCAGACCGGAGTAATCCAGGTCGGTTTCTATCTATGAACAACTCTTCCCAGTACGAAAGGATAGGAAAAGTGGGGCCAATACCACAAGCAAGCCCCCGCCTTAAGTAATGAAACCAACTAAATTACGAAAAGCTATCACACCCACCCACGTCCTAGAAAAGGACAAGCTAGCGTGGCAGAGCTCGGCAAATGCAAAAGGCTTAAGTCCTTTAACTCAGAGGTTCAAATCCTCTCCCTAGCTTACCAACCCCCATATGACCAACTACCCACTTCTAACCAGCCTAATCATAGCCACTTCCTATGCCCTCCCCATTCTAATTGCAGTAGCCTTCCTCACACTAGTAGAACGTAAAATCCTAAGTTACATGCAAGGACGAAAGGGCCCAAATGTCGTAGGCCCATTCGGACTACTACAACCCTTGGCAGACGGGGTGAAACTATTCATCAAAGAACCGATCCGCCCATCAACATCTTCCCCAATCCTATTCACCACAACTCCAATACTAGCCCTTCTCCTAGCGATTTCAATTTGAACCCCACTCCCACTACCATTCTCTCTCGCAGACCTCAACCTAGGCCTACTCTTTCTCCTAGCCATATCTAGCCTAGCCGTATACTCTATTCTATGATCAGGATGAGCCTCCAACTCAAAATATGCCCTAATTGGAGCACTACGAGCAGTAGCCCAAACCATCTCGTATGAAGTCACCCTAGCAATTATCCTACTCTCCATCATCCTACTCAGCGGAAATTACAACCTAAGCACTCTCGCAACCACCCAAGAACCCCTGTACCTTATCTTCTCATGCTGGCCACTAGCCATAATATGATACGTATCCACACTAGCCGAGACAAACCGAGCCCCATTTGACCTTACAGAGGGGGAGTCAGAACTAGTCTCTGGCTTCAACGTGGAATATGCAGCAGGACCATTCGCTTTATTCTTCCTAGCCGAATACGCCAACATCATGCTAATAAACACACTAAACTACCATCTTATTCTTCAACCCAAGCTTCCTAAACCCTCCGCAAGAACTATTCCCTGTGATTCTAGCCACAAAAGTCCTCCTACTATCTGCTGGTTTCCTATGAGTCCGTGCTTCATATCCGCGCTTCCGATACGACCAGCTAATACACCTTCTATGAAAAAAACTTCCTCCCACTCACACTGGCGATATGCTTGTGACACACCAGCATATCAATCTGTTACGCTGGACTTCCCCCCTACCTAAGAACCATAAAAGGAAATGTGCCTGAACGTCCCAAAGGGTCACTATGATAAAGTGAACATAGAGGTATACCAGCCCTCTCATTTCCTAACTTAGAAAAACAGGAATCGAACCTGCACTAAAGGGATCAAAACCCTCCATACTCCCATTATATTACTTTCTAGTAGGGTCAGCTAACAAAGCTATCGGGCCCATACCCCGAAAATGATGGTTTAACCCCTTCCCCTACTAATGAACCCACAAGCAAAATTAATTTTCGCAATCAGCCTGTTTATAGGGACTGCCATCACAATCTCGAGCAACCACTGAATAATAGCCTGGGCCGGCCTTGAAATCAACACCCTAGCAATCCTGCCACTGATCTCAAAATCCCACCATCCACGAGCCATTGAAGCCGCAACCAAGTACTTCCTTACCCAAGCAACTGCCTCCGCACTAGTCTTATTTTCCAGCATAACCAATGCATGGCACACCGGACAATGGGACATCACCCAACTAACCCATCCAATATCGTGCCTCATCCTAACCTCCGCCCTAGCAATAAAACTAGGACTAGTCCCATTTCATTTCTGATTCCCCAGAAGTCCTCCAAGGGTCCCCACTTACCACAGGCCTCCTCCTATCAACAATGATAAAATTACCCCCTATCTCACTGCTATTCATAACATCACCCTCACTAAACCCTACTCTGCTAGCCTGCATAGCAATCATATCTGCCGCTCTGGGAGGATGAATAGGACTAAACCAAACACAAATCCGAAAAATCCTAGCCTTCTCCTCCATCTCCCATCTAGGATGGATAACAATCATTATCTCGTACAACCCTAAACTAACCTTACTTAATTTTTACCTCTACACACTAATAACAATAGCAGTATTCCTAACTTTAAACACAATTAAAGTCTCAAAACTATCAACCCTAATAACTGCATGGACAAAGGTACCAGCACTAAACGCCATACTACTACTAACAATACTCTCTATAGCAGGACTGCCCCCATTAACAGGTTTCCTCCCAAAATGACTTATCATCCAAGAGCTAACTAAACAAGACATAATCCCAATAGCAACTTCAATCTCCCTCCTATCACTCCTAAGCCTATTCTTCTATCTTCGCCTAGCATACTGTGCAACAATCACACTACCCCCACACACCACCAACCACATTAAACAATGACATACTAACAAACCAACCAGCACCTTAATTGCCATCCTAATCACCATATCAACTGCACTCCTACCGGTTTCACCACTAATCACCACTATTATTTAAGAAACTTAGGATCACTTAAACCGAAGGCCTTCAAAGCCTTAAACAAGAGTTAAACCCTCTTAGTTTCTGCTAAGATCCGCAGGATGCTACCCCACATCTCCTGAATGCAACCCAGGTACTTTAATTAAGCTAGGACCTTACAACCCAACTAGGTAGATGGGCTTCGATCCCACAACAATATAGTTAACAGCTACATGCCCTAACCAACAGGCTTCTACCTAAGACTTCGGCGCAATCAATACGCATCTGCGAGTTTGCAACCCGCCGTGAATTTCACCACAAAGCCGATAAGAAGAGGAATTGAACCTCTGTAAAAAGGACTACAGCCTAACGCTTATACACTCAGCCATCTTACCTGTGACATTCATTAACCGATGATTATTCTCAACCAACCACAAAGATATCGGTACCCTATACCTAATTTTCGGCGCATGGGCCGGAATAGTGGGCACCTCACTAAGCCTTCTCATCCGAGCAGAACTAGGCCAACCAGGAGCCCTGCTCGGAGACGACCAAATCTACAACGTGATCGTTACAGCACATGCTTTCGTAATAATCTTCTTTATAGTTATACCAATTATGATCGGGGGCTTCGGCAACTGACTAGTCCCCCTAATAATTGGGGCCCCAGACATAGCATTCCCACGAATGAACAACATAAGCTTCTGACTT
Source organism: Prinia subflava (assembly GCF_021018805.1). Taxonomy (NCBI): domain Eukaryota; kingdom Metazoa; phylum Chordata; class Aves; order Passeriformes; family Cisticolidae; genus Prinia; species Prinia subflava. Next base: position 31,072 of record NW_026960838.1, on the reverse strand, counting down.
CTACCACCCTCTTTCCTCCTTCTCCTGGCTTCCTCCACAGTCGAGGCAGGAGCAGGTACGGGCTGAACAGTGTACCCCCCATTAGCCGGCAACTTAGCCCATGCTGGAGCTTCAGTTGACCTAGCCATCTTCTCCCTTCACCTAGCTGGAATCTCATCAATTCTGGGCGCAATCAACTTTATCACCACAGCAATTAACATAAAACCACCAGCCCTCTCCCAATACCAAACCCCCCTATTTGTCTGATCAGTACTTATCACAGCAGTCCTACTGCTTCTCTCCCTCCCTGTACTCGCTGCCGGAATCACTATACTACTAACCGACCGCAACCTAAATACCACTTTCTTTGACCCGGCAGGAGGAGGAGACCCAGTACTTTATCAACACCTATTCTGATTCTTCGGACACCCTGAAGTCTACATCCTCATTCTACCAGGATTCGGAATCATCTCCCACGTCGTAACCTACTACTCAGGAAAAAAAGAACCTTTCGGTTATATAGGAATGGTATGAGCTATACTTTCCATCGGGTTCCTAGGATTTATCGTTTGGGCCCACCATATATTCACAGTAGGCATGGACGTAGACACCCGAGCATACTTCACATCAGCCACTATAATCATCGCCATCCCAACTGGCATTAAAGTATTCAGCTGACTAGCAACACTCCACGGAGGCATTATCAAATGAGACCCACCCATACTATGGGCCCTAGGATTCATCTTCCTATTCACCATCGGGGGCCTAACAGGGATCGTTTTAGCAAACTCTTCACTAGACATTGCTCTGCACGATACCTACTATGTAGTAGCTCACTTCCACTATGTACTATCAATAGGAGCAGTATTCGCAATTCTAGCCGGATTCACACACTGATTCCCACTATTCACCGGGTACACTCTACATTCCACATGAGCCAAAATCCACTTCGGAGTAATATTTGTAGGCGTTAACCTCACCTTCTTCCCACAACACTTCCTTGGCCTAGCTGGCATGCCACGTCGATACTCAGACTACCCAGACGCCTACACACTATGAAACACCATCTCATCAGTAGGTTCCCTAATCTCTATAACAGCCGTAATCATGCTAGTATTCATCATCTGAGAAGCCTTCGCATCCAAACGCAAAGCTTTCCAACCAGAACTTACAAGCACAAATATCGAATGAATCTACGGTTGCCCACCCCCATTCCACACCTTTGAAGAACCAGCCTTTGTCCAAGTACAAGAAAGGAAGGACTCGAACCCTCATATGTTGGTTTCAAGCCAACCGCATAAAACCACTTATGCTTCTTTCTCATAGAGACGCTAGTAAAACGATTACATAGCCTTGTCAAGGCTATATTGCAGGTGAAAACCCTGTGCGCCTCAAAATATGGCCAACCACTCACAACTTAATTTCCAAGACGCCTCATCACCAATTATAGAAGAACTGATACAATTCCACGACCACGCCATAATAGTGGCCCTAGCCATCTGCAGCTTGGTCCTCTATCTACTGACTCTAATACTAACAGGTAAACTCTCATCAAATACAGTTGATGCACAGGCGATCGAACTAGTATGAACAATCCTACCAGCCATAGTACTAATCACCCTAGCCCTGCCATCCCTGCGCATCCTATACATGATGGATGAAGTCAACCAACCAGACCTCACTCTAAAAGCCATTGGACACCAATGGTACTGATCCTACGAGTACACCGACTTCAAAGACCTAACATTCGACTCCTACATAACACCAACATCAGAGCTCCCACTAGGACACTTTCGACTTCTAGAAGTAGACCACCGTGTTATCGTCCCAATAAACTCTACCATCCGAGTTATTGTCACCGCTGACGACGTCCTGCACTCATGAGCTGTACCAAGCCTAGGCGTCAAAACGGATGCAATCCCAGGACGACTAAACCAAACTTCCTTCCTAGCAAACCGACCAGGAGTATTCTACGGACAATGCTCAGAGATCTGCGGAGCAAACCACAGCTTCATACCAATCGTAGTAGAGTCCACACCACTTGACAACTTCGAAAACTGATCTTCTCTACTATCTTCCTAATCATTAAGAAGCTATGAAACAGCGTTAGCCTTTTAAGCTAGAGAAAGAGGGACGCTAACCCTCCTTAATGACATGCCACAACTCAACCCAAATCCATGATTTTTTATCATACTAACCTCATGACTAACATTTTCAATAATCATCCAACCTAAAATCCTATCCATAACATCCCCAAACCCACCACTCAACAAGACCACTACCACCACCCCTACTACCCCATGAACTTGACCATGAACCTAAGTTTCTTCGACCAATTCTCAAGTCCATCCCTACTGGGCATTCCACTAATCCTCATCTCAATCACTTTCCCAGCCCTACTACTACCGTCACAAAACAACCGCTGGGTGACGAGCCGTCTATCCACCCTACAACTATGAGCGGTCAACCTCATCACAAAGCAACTAATAATACCACTGAACAAAAAAGGACACAAATGAGCCCTAATCCTAACCTCATTAATGGTATTCCTCCTACTAATCAACCTTCTAGGCCTATTGCCCTACACATTCACTCCAACCACCCAACTATCCATGAGCCTAGCCCTAGCCTTCCCACTATGACTAGCCACCCTCCTCACAGGGTTACGCAACCAACCTTCAACTACCCTAGGGCACCTGCTACCAGAAGGCACTCCAACACCGCTGATCCCAGCACTGGTCTTAATTGAAACAACAAGCCTTCTAATTCGTCCTATTGCGCTAGGAGTACGACTAACAGCCAACCTCACAGCAGGACACCTTTTAATCCAACTTATTTCTACCGCCACGATCGCCTTACTATCGACCATACCTATGGTCTCCCTACTAACATTCCTAATCCTGCTGCTACTAACCATCCTGGAAGTAGCCGTAGCCATGATCCAGGCCTACGTCTTTGTCCTCCTACTCAGCCTCTACCTCCAAGAAAACATCTAACACAATGGCACACCAAGCACACTCCTACCACATAGTAGATCCAAGCCCATGACCCATCTTCGGAGCAGCCGCCGCCCTACTAACCACGTCCGGCCTAACCATATGATTCCACTACCACTCCCCACAACTACTTGCCATTGGCCTATTATCAACCACCCTAGTCATATTCCAATGATGACGAGACATTGTACGCGAAAGCACATTCCAAGGTCACCACACTCCCACCGTCCAAAAAGGGCTACGATACGGCATAGTCCTGTTCATCACATCAGAAGCTTTCTTCTTCCTAGGCTTCTTCTGAGCCTTCTTCCACTCAAGCCTAGCCCCAACCCCAGAACTAGGAGGACAATGACCACCAGCAGGAATCAAACCCTTGAACCCCATAGAAGTACCGCTACTAAACACTGCCATCCTACTAGCTTCAGGAATCACCGTCACATGAGCCCATCACGCTATCATAGAGGCCCGCCGAAAACAAGCAATCTATGCTCTCACCTTAACTGTCCTCCTAGGATTCTACTTTACCGCACTACAAGCCATAGAATACTACGAAGCTCCCTTCTCCATCGCAGACGGAGTATACGGGTCTACCTTCTTCGTAGCCACTGGATTTCACGGCCTACACGTAATCATTGGCTCCACATTCCTCCTAATCTGCCTCCTACGCCTCATTAAATTCCACTTTACACCAAACCATCACTTTGGTTTCGAAGCAGCAGCCTGATACTGACACTTTGTAGACGTCGTATGACTATTCCTATATATCTCTATTTACTGATGAGGATCCTGCTCTTCTAGTATACTAATTACAATCGACTTCCAATCCTTAAAATCTGGTTCAAACCCAGAGAAGAGCAATAAACATAATCACATTTATAATCACCCTATCCATAACCCTAAGCATCGCCCTAACCATACTAAACCTATGACTGGCCCAAACGAACCCAGACTCAGAAAAACTATCCCCATACGAATGCGGCTTTGACCCATTAGGATCCGCTCGACTACCATTCTCCATTCGATTCTTCCTAGTAGCAATCCTATTCCTACTGTTCGACCTAGAAATTGCCCTACTCCTACCTCTTCCATGAGCCACCCAACTCCAAGCCCCAACCACTACACTAACATGAGCCTCAGTCCTTATCCTACTCCTCACCCTAGGTCTAGTGTACGAATGAACCCAAGGAGGGCTAGAATGGGCCGAATAACAGAAAGTTAGTCTAACCAAGACAGTTGATTTCGACTCAACAGATTATAGCCACAACCCTATAACTTTCTTAATGACCCTCCTACACCTAAGCTTCTACTCAGCCTTCTCCCTAAGCGCCTTAGGCCTAGCCTTCCACCGAACCCACCTAATCTCAGCCTTACTATGCTTAGAGGGCATGATATTGTCTATATATGTAGCCCTGTCAATATGACCCATCCAAACACAAATAACATCCGCCACCATACTACCAATACTTATACTAACATTCTCAGCCTGCGAAGCAGGAACGGGGCTCGCCCTACTAGTAGCCTCAACACGCACCCACGGTTCAGACCACCTCCACAACTTTAACCTCCTAAAATGCTAAAAATCATCATACCAACTATTATACTCCTTCCCATGACCATATCCTCACCCAGCAAGTACCTTTGGGCTAATACCACAACACACAGCATATTAATTGCCGCCATTAGCCTACAGCTATTCACCCCAACATACTACCCAAACAAAAACCTATCTCACTGGACTGCTATCGACCAAATCTCTTCACCACTACTAGTCCTATCATGTTGACTCCTGCCTCTGATGCTAATGGCAAGTCAAAACCATCTAGAACAAGAACCAACCAACCGCAAACGAATCTTCATCACAACAATCATTCTAGCTCAACTATTCATCCTATCAGCCTTCTCAGCCTCGGAACTCATACTATTCTACATTGCTTTTGAAGCAACCCTAATCCCCACATTAATCCTCATCACCCGATGAGGAAACCAACCAGAACGACTTAAAGCCGGAATCTACCTACTGTTCTACACGCTTGCCAGCTCACTCCCCCTACTAATCGCCATCCTGCACCTACACAACCAAACTGGCACATTATACTTCCCAATACTTAAACTATCCCACCCAACCATCACACACTCCTGAACGGGCCTAGCAGCCAGCTTAGCCCTTCTCGTAGCATTCATGGTCAAAGCTCCACTATACGGACTACACCTATGACTGCCTAAAGCTCATGTAGAGGCCCCAATTGCCGGCTCAATGCTTCTCGCAGCCCTGCTCTTAAAACTGGGAGGCTACGGCATCATACGAGTCACTATCCTAGTAAACCCATCCCTAAACAACCTGCACTACCCATTCATCACCCTCTCTCTATGGGGAGCGCTCATAACTAGTGCCATCTGCCTACGACAAATCGACCTAAAGTCACTAATCGCTTACTCATCAGTAAGCCACATAGGCCTTGTCATCGCCGCAACTATAATCCAAACCCAATGAGCATTCTCAGGAGCAATGATCCTAATAATTTCACACGGACTAACCTCATCCATACTATTCTGCCTAGCCAACACAAACTACGAACGCACCCACAGCCGAATTCTACTACTAACACGAGGCATCCAGCCCCTACTCCCATTAATAGCCATCTGATGACTTTTAGCCAACCTAACAAACATGGCACTACCCCCCACAACTAACCTTATAGCAGAACTAACCATTGTAATCGCCCTGTTCAACTGATCCTCCCTAACAATCATCCTAACAGGCATTGCAATCCTCCTAACTGCCTCATACACCCTATACATACTAACAATGACACAACGAGGAGCACTCCCATCCCACATCACATCAATCCAAAACTCCTCCACACGAGAGCATCTTCTTATAGCCCTACACATAATCCCAATAGCCCTCCTCATCTTAAAGCCAGAGCTAATCTCCGGCATCCCAGTATGCAAGTATAGTTTCAACCCAAACATTAGACCGTGACTCTAAAGATAGAAGTTAAAACCTTCTTACCTGCCGAGGGGAGGTTTAACCAACAAGAACTGCTAATTCTTGCATCTGAGTCTAAAACCTCAGCCCCCTTACTTTCAAAGGATAATAGCAATCCAATGGTCTTAGGAACCACGTATCTTGGTGCAAATCCAAGTGAAAGTAATGGACCTACCACTAACCCTAAACACATTCACACTATTAACCCTAACAACCCTAACTACTCCAATCATTTTCCCACTATTATCAGACAGCCTCAAAAACACTCCCAACACCATCACACAAACAGTCAAAGCCTCATTTCTAATCAGCTTAGTCCCAATAACAATCCACATCCACTCAGGTATGGAAGGCCTGGTCTCCTCATGAGAATGAAAATTCATCATAAACTTCAAAATCCCAATCAGCCTTAAACTAGACTTTTACTCCCTTACATTCTTCCCAATTGCCCTATTCGTGTCATGGTCAATCCTGCAATTCGCAACATGATACATGGCCTCAGACCCACACATCACAAAATTCTTCACCTTCCTCCTACTGTTCCTAATTACCATGCTAATCCTAATCATCGCCAATAACCTATTTGTCCTGTTCATTGGATGAGAAGGAGTAGGGATCATATCCTTCCTCCTGATCAGCTGATGACACGGACGAGCAGAAGCCAACACCGCCGCCCTACAAGCAGTGCTTTACAACCGAATCGGAGACATTGGCCTCATCCTTTGCATAGCATGACTAGCCTATACCATAAACACCTGAGAACTCCAACAATTCCCCTCCACTTCACAGACCCCAACCTTACCCCTCCTAGGGCTGATCCTGGCAGCAACAGGCAAATCCGCTCAATTTGGATTACACCCATGACTCCCATCCGCAATAGAAGGCCCAACCCCAGTCTCAGCCTTACTACACTCAAGCACTATAGTAGTGGCCGGAATCTTCCTACTAATCCGAACCCACCCACTATTCCACAACAACCAAACAGCCCTCTCTCTCTGCCTTTGCCTGGGAGCCCTCTCCACCCTATTTGCAGCCACATGTGCCCTCACACAGAACGACATCAAAAAAATTATCGCCTTCTCCACCTCAAGTCAGCTAGGCCTAATAATAGTCACTATTGGATTAAACCTTCCACAACTAGCCTTCCTACACATCTCAACCCACGCATTCTTCAAGGCCATGCTATTCCTCTGCTCAGGCTCCATCATCCACAGCCTCAACGGAGAACAAGACATCCGAAAAATAGGAGGCCTCCAAAAAATGCTCCCAACAACCACCTCATGTCTCACTATCGGTAACCTAGCACTAATAGGAACCCCATTCCTAGCAGGATTTTACTCAAAGGACCAAATCATCGAAAACCTAAACACCTCATACCTAAACTCATGAGCCCTGCTCCTAACCCTGCTAGCCACATCATTCACCGCGGTCTATACAATCCGCATGACCGTTCTAGTCCAAAGCGGCTTCACCCGAATCCCTCCCCTAACCTCAATAAACGAAAACAACCCTGCAGTAATCCGCCCAATCACCCGACTAGCACTAGGAAGCATCACAGCTGGTTTAATCATTACCTCATACATCCTACCAACAAAAACACCACCCACAACCATACCCACATCAATCAAAATAACGGCCCTAGTAGTAACAGCCCTAGGAATCGCCCTAGCACTCGAACTATCAAAAATAGCCCAAACCCTAATCCTGACCAAACAAAACCCATTCTACAACTTCTCAATCTCCCTAGGCTATTTCAACCTACTAACCCACCGATCAAGCGTAACAAACCTATTATCAGGAGGACAAAACATCGCCTCACACCTCATAGACCTTTCCTGATACAAGCTATTAGGCCCAGAAGGCCTAGCCAATATGCAGTCAACAACATCCAAAACCGCTACCACATTCCACCAAGGCCTAATCAAAGCCTACCTAGGGTCCTTTGCCCTATCCATCCTAATCATCATTATTTCCACATACAGAAAACTTAATGGCCCCAAATCTTCGTAAAAACCACCCCCTACTAAAAGTCATCAACGACGCCCTAATTGACCTACCAACACCATCAAATATCTCATCATGATGAAACTTTGGATCCCTACTGGGTGTTTGCCTAGCCACACAAATCGTCACAGGACTACTGCTAGCCATACACTACACAGCAGACACCTCCCTAGCCTTCTCCTCCGTCACCCACATATGCCGAGACGTCCAATTCGGCTGACTAATCCGAAACCTCCACGCAAACGGAGCTTCATTCTTCTTCATCTGCATCTACCTTCACATCGGCCGAGGCTTCTACTACGGCTCATACTTAAACAAAGAAACCTGAAACGTAGGGGTCATCCTCCTACTCACCCTCATAGCAACAGCCTTCGTAGGATACGTCCTGCCATGAGGACAAATATCATTCTGAGGAGCCACAGTCATCACGAACCTATTCTCAGCCATCCCCTACATCGGACAAACACTAGTTGAATGAGCATGAGGCGGATTCTCAGTAGACAACCCCACACTCACTCGATTCTTCGCTATCCACTTCCTACTACCATTCGTCATTGTAGGATTAACACTAGTCCACCTCACCCTCCTACACGAAACCGGATCAAACAATCCACTAGGTATCCCATCAGACTGCGACAAAATCCCATTCCACCCCTACTACTCCACAAAAGACATCGTAGGGTTCGCACTAATATTTATCCCCCTCGCCAGCCTAGCTCTATTCTTACCCAACCTGCTAGGAGACCCAGAAAACTTCACACCAGCCAACCCACTAGCCACACCCCCTCACATCAAACCCGAATGATACTTCCTATTCGCCTACGCCATCCTACGATCCATCCCAAACAAACTAGGAGGAGTCCTGGCCCTAGCCGCCTCCGTCCTAGTACTATTTCTCATGCCCCTCCTGCACACATCCAAACTACGTTCAATAACATTCCGCCCACTGTCACAAATTCTGTTTTGAACACTAGTAGCAAACCTTCTAGTACTAACCTGAGTAGGCAGCCAGCCAGTTGAACACCCATTCATCATCATTGGCCAACTAGCCTCATTTACCTACTTCACTATCATTCTAGTCCTCTTCCCAATTGTTTCCATCGTAGAAAACAAAATACTCAAACTCTAATACTCTAATAGTTTATTAAAACATTGGTCTTGTAAGCCAAAGATTGAAGACTCAACCTCTTCTTAGAGTTTCCCCCCCCCCCCTCCAAAAATTTTCGGCCGCGCCGGAAAGAATTAAAGAAAAGGGCCCCTCCAAAAATTTTCGGCCGCGCCGGAAAGAATTAAAGAAAAGGGCCCCTCCAAAAATTTTCGGCCGCGCCGGAAAGAATTAAAGAAAAGGGCCCCTCCAAAAATTTTCGGCCGCGCCGCCGGAAAGAATTAAAGAAAAGGGCCCCTCCAAAAATTTTCGGCCGCGCCGGAAAGAATTAAAGAAAAGGGCCCCTCCAAAAATTTTCGGCCGCGCCGGAAAGAATTAAAGAAAAGGGCCCCTCCAAAAATTTTCGGCCGCGCCGGAAAAAAATTAAAGAAAAGGCCCCCCCCCCCCCTTACCCCCCCCGCGGCTTTTTCATATTACTTAAGGTATGTATTGCGCCACATTAATTTATTATCCCCATCAGGCACTACATTAATGTAGGATATTCCACCCAAAGACCAACCTCACCTCCAACCCCCGCCCAACATTTTCTCCAAATAGATAATGTGCGAGCAGTCACACCACCCCCCCATTTTTGCTTCAGGTACCATCACACCCAGCTAACCCGACCAACATCACACTACAAGCGTCACCCGAGATCGACAGTCTCTACAACGTACCTAACAACCAGCCCCGGATACGAGGGAATGTCCCAGCGCACCTTTGAATTCACGAGGTCATACAATTCGCCCACCTCCTAAAGCAAGCCTCTCGACCAACAGCTTTCAAGCGCTCACAAGCCAGAGAACCTGGTTATCTATTAACCGTGCTCCTCACGAGAACCGAGCTACTCAACGTCAGTTATACCCACGTCCCTTGTCTTGAGCCCATACTTTCCCTCTTACCCTCGAGGCCCTACTTGCTCTTTTGCGCCACCCGTGGTAACTTCAGGACCATAAACTGCCTCGCCCTCTCTACTTGCTCTTCACAGATACAAGTGCTGGGGATGGACGCTCCTCATTTCCTCTCGTTATCGCGACATTTCCTTTCTCTTTCTCTTCTCTTCTTCTGGGGGCGTCTTCAATATGCCCTTCCAGTGCGTAGCAGGAGATATCTTCCTCTTGACGTGAGCATCACATTACCGGCGAGCTACCTGCCGACCACCTGTAAGCCCATAGTGTCATGGTTGAAGGATAAGGTCGTCGCAAACTTGACACTGATGCACTTTAGCCTCATTCATGAAACCCGCGCTTTTTACCTCTTAAGCCATTGAATAATGCAATGGTCACCGGACATAACTATTTTATTCTCACTTTGCTGAGACTTATACCTAAACCCATCATTTCACCCCCAAAATTTATTCACTTCATTTTTTATCGTGTAATTTTCATCAAAACAAACAAATAATTAACTATATATCCCTATATTATTCATGCAACCAAATTACACACCCCCCCACAACCTCAGAAAGAAAGGAATTAAACCTCCATCACCAACTCCCAAAGCTGGCATTTTAGACTAAACTACTTTCTGACACAACCCTAGACAGCCCGAATAGCCCCCCGAGACAACCCCCGCACAAGCTCTAGAACCACAAACAAAGTTAACAACAACCCCCATCCACCCACCAAGAACAACCCAACCCCACACGAATAAAACATAGCCACCCCACTAAAATCCAACCGTCCTACCAATAAACCACCACTATCAACCGTCCCCCCATCAACTAAAACCACAGAAGTACCTAGCACAACAGCACCAGCTCCAACAACTAACCCAATCCCCAATCCATACCCAACAACCCCCCAATCTACCCAAGCCTCAGGATAAGGATCCGCCGCCAATGAAACCGAATAAACAAACACCACCAACATCCCCCCCAAATACACTATAACAAGCACCAAAGACATGAAAGAAGCACCCAAACTAACCAACCAACCACAGCCAGCAATAGACGCCACGACCAACCCAACCACTCCATAATAAGGGGATGGATTAGAAGCAACCGCCAGCCCACCCAGAACAAAACAAAGCCCTATAAACAGAACAAACTTCATCATAATTCCCGCCCAGCCTCTACCTGGGATCTGCAGCCTGAAAAACTGCCGTTATCCTTTAACTACAGGAACTACTCCATTCAACATCACCACCAACATCACTTTTTATACTTCATTTTCACCATACCAACTATTCCCCCCCCCCCCTTACCCCCCCCGCGGCTTTTTCATATTACTTAAGGTATGTATTGCGCCACATTAATTTATTATCCCCATCAGGCACTACATTAATGTAGGATATTCCACCCAAAGACCAACCTCACCTCCAACCCCCGCCCAACATTTTCTCCAAATAGATAATGTGCGAGCAGTCACACCACCCCCCCATTTTTGCTTCAGGTACCATCACACCCAGCTAACCCGACCAACATCACACTACAAGCGTCACCCGAGATCGACAGTCTCTACAACGTACCTAACAACCAGCCCCGGATACGAGGGAATGTCCCAGCGCACCTTTGAATTCACGAGGTCATACAATTCGCCCACCTCCTAAAGCAAGCCTCTCGACCAACAGCTTTCAAGCGCTCACAAGCCAGAGAACCTGGTTATCTATTAACCGTGCTCCTCACGAGAACCGAGCTACTCAACGTCAGTTATACCCACGTCCCTTGTCTTGAGCCCATACTTTCCCTCTTACCCTCGAGGCCCTACTTGCTCTTTTGCGCCACCCGTGGTAACTTCAGGACCATAAACTGCCTCGCCCTCTCTACTTGCTCTTCACAGATACAAGTGCTGGGGATGGACGCTCCTCATTTCCTCTCGTTATCGCGACATTTCCTTTCTCTTTCTCTTCTCTTCTTCTGGGGGCGTCTTCAATATGCCCTTCCAGTGCGTAGCAGGAGATATCTTCCTCTTGACGTGAGCATCACATTACCGGCGAGCTACCTGCCGACCACCTGTAAGCCCATAGTGTCATGGTTGAAGGATAAGGTCGTCGCAAACTTGACACTGATGCACTTTAGCCTCATTCATGAAACCCGCGCTTTTTACCTCTTAAGCCATTGAATAATGCAATGGTCACCGGACATAACTATTTTATTCTCACTTTGCTGAGACTTATACCTAAACCCATCATTTCACCCCCAAAATTTATTCACTTCATTTTTTATCGTGTAATTTTCATCAAAACAAACAAATAATTAACTATATATCCCTATATTATTCATGCAACCAAATTACACACCCACCACTACGACACTTAACCCAAACTTACCTGCCTTTTTTTGGACAAAAAACCAAACAAAAACAACACATCACCACTCACCAAACCAAACCCACCTAAGTCTTTGTAGCTTACAAAAAGCATGACACTGAAGATGTCAAGACGGCAGCCACACGCACCCAAAGACAAAAGACTTAGTCCTAACCTTACTGTTGGTTGTTGCTAAATATATACATGCAAGTATCCGCGCTCCAGTGTAGATGCCCTGGGTACCCTAAATTTAGGTCGACAGGAGCGGGTATCAGGCACACCCATCACCGTAGCCCAAAACGCCTTGCAATTGCCACACCCCCACGGGTATTCAGCAGTAATTAATATTAAGCAATGAGTGCAAACTTGACTTAGTTATAGCAAGCTAAGGGTCGGTAAATCCTGTGCCAGCCACCGCGGTCATACAGGAGACCCAAATCAACATTACTTAACGGCGTAAAGAGTGGTCACATGTTATCCAAGTAGCTAAGATTAAAAGGCAGCTGAGCCGTAGAAAGCCAAAGATGCCCATAAGGCCCCTACTTAAAGAAGATCTTAGAACAACGATTTATTGAAGCCCACGAAAGCCAGGGCCCAAACTGGGATTAGATACCCCACTATGCCTGGCCCTAAATCTTGATGCTCGATCTTACCGGAGCATCCGCCCGAGAACTACGAGCACAAACGCTTAAAACTCTAAGGACTTGGCGGTGCCCCAAACCCACCTAGAGGAGCCTGTTCTATAATCGATGATCCACGATACACCTTACCATTCCTTGCAACAGTTCAGCCTATATACCGCCGTCGCCAGCCCACCCACCCTGAAGGACCAACAGTGGACGCAATAGCCCTACAACGCTAATACGACAGGTCAAGGTATAGCCTATGGAATGGGAGCAATGGGCTACATTTTCTAGACTAGAACATACGGCAAAGGGACATGAAACTATCCCTGGAAGGCGGATTTAGCAGTAAAGAGAGACAATCGAGCCCTCTTTAAGCCGGCTCTGGGACACGTACATACCGCCCGTCACCCTCCTCAAAAGCGACCCCCCCCCCCCATAAATTAATAAGTTGATCAGCCAAAGAGGAGGTAAGTCGTAACAAGGTAAGTGTACCGGAAGGTGCACTTAGAACACCAAGACGTAGCCTTAAATTAAAGCACTCAGCTTACACCTGAGAGATATCTGCTAACATCAGATCGTCTTGAATGCCAAACTCTAGCCCAACCTACATGACCCGGAATAACAAAGCTACTTCCAACACCCAACTAAAGCATTTATTAGTCCCAGTATAGGCGATAGAAAAGACACCATTGGAGCGATAGAGACCACGTACCGTAAGGGAAAGATGAAATAGCAATGAAAACTAAGCTAAAAACAGCAAAGATCAACCCTTGTACCTTTTGCATCATGGTCTAGCAAGAAAAACCAAGCAAAATGAATTTAAGTTTGCCACCCCGAAACCCAAGCGAGCTACTTGCGAGCAGCTATTATGAGCGAACCCGTCTCTGTTGCAAAAGAGTGGGATGACTTGCTAGTAGAGGTGAAAAGCCAATCGAGCTGGGTGATAGCTGGTTGCCTGTGAAATGAATCTTAGTTCACTCTTAATTCTTCTCCAAGGAACCTACAAACCCCAATGAAGCGAATTAAGGGCTATTTAAAGGAGGTACAGCTCCTTTAAAAAAGAATACAATCTCCACGAGCGGATAAACAACAAACCTGCAAAACCTACTGTGGGCCTTTAAGCAGCCATCAACAAAGAGTGCGTTAAAGCTCTGCACCTTAAAAATATAAAAACCACGTGACTCCCTCCCCACTAACGGGCTAACCTATAGAACAATAGGAGAATTAATGCTAGAATGAGTAACCAGGGTCCTCCCTCTTAGACGCAAGCTTACATCAGTACATTATTAACAAGCCACCAATATACGACAAATCAAACAAGCAGAGTATTAAACACTTTGTTAACCCGACATAGGAGCGTCCATTAAGAAAGATTAAAACCTGTAAAAGGAACTAGGCAAACCCGTCAAGGCCCGACTGTTTACCAAAAACATAGCCTTCAGCCAACCCACAGACAAGTATTGAAGGTGATGCCTGCCCGGTGACTATGTTCAACGGCCGCGGTATCCTAACCGTGCAAAGGTAGCGCAATCAATTGTCCCATAAATCGGGACCCGTATGAATGGCTAAACGAGGTCTTAACTGTCTCTTACAGGCAATCGGTGAAATTGATCTCCCTGTGCAAAAGCAGGGATAAACCCATAAGACGAGAAGACCCTGTGGAACTTTAAAAACAGCAACCACCCCAAAATACATACACCCCCACCCCGGGCTTACTTATCCATTGGGACGATGGTCTGCATTTTTTCGGTTGGGGCGACCTTGGAGCAAAACAAAACCTCCAAACATGGGACAACACCTCCAGACTAAGAGCCACTACTCAAAGTGCTAATAGCCACCAGATCCAATATAATTGATCAATGGACCAAGCTACCCCAGGGATAACAGCGCAATCTCCTCCGAGAGTCCATATCGACGGGGAGGTTTACGACCTCGATGTTGGATCAGGACATCCTAGTGGTGCAGCCGCTACTAAGGGTTCGTTTGTTCAACGATTAACAGTCCTACGTGATCTGAGTTCAGACCGGAGTAATCCAGGTCGGTTTCTATCTATGAACAACTCTTCCCAGTACGAAAGGATAGGAAAAGTGGGGCCAATACCACAAGCAAGCCCCCGCCTTAAGTAATGAAACCAACTAAATTACGAAAAGCTATCACACCCACCCACGTCCTAGAAAAGGACAAGCTAGCGTGGCAGAGCTCGGCAAATGCAAAAGGCTTAAGTCCTTTAACTCAGAGGTTCAAATCCTCTCCCTAGCTTACCAACCCCCATATGACCAACTACCCACTTCTAACCAGCCTAATCATAGCCACTTCCTATGCCCTCCCCATTCTAATTGCAGTAGCCTTCCTCACACTAGTAGAACGTAAAATCCTAAGTTACATGCAAGGACGAAAGGGCCCAAATGTCGTAGGCCCATTCGGACTACTACAACCCTTGGCAGACGGGGTGAAACTATTCATCAAAGAACCGATCCGCCCATCAACATCTTCCCCAATCCTATTCACCACAACTCCAATACTAGCCCTTCTCCTAGCGATTTCAATTTGAACCCCACTCCCACTACCATTCTCTCTCGCAGACCTCAACCTAGGCCTACTCTTTCTCCTAGCCATATCTAGCCTAGCCGTATACTCTATTCTATGATCAGGATGAGCCTCCAACTCAAAATATGCCCTAATTGGAGCACTACGAGCAGTAGCCCAAACCATCTCGTATGAAGTCACCCTAGCAATTATCCTACTCTCCATCATCCTACTCAGCGGAAATTACAACCTAAGCACTCTCGCAACCACCCAAGAACCCCTGTACCTTATCTTCTCATGCTGGCCACTAGCCATAATATGATACGTATCCACACTAGCCGAGACAAACCGAGCCCCATTTGACCTTACAGAGGGGGAGTCAGAACTAGTCTCTGGCTTCAACGTGGAATATGCAGCAGGACCATTCGCTTTATTCTTCCTAGCCGAATACGCCAACATCATGCTAATAAACACACTAACTACCATCTTATTCTTCAACCCAAGCTTCCTAAACCCTCCGCAAGAACTATTCCCTGTGATTCTAGCCACAAAAGTCCTCCTACTATCTGCTGGTTTCCTATGAGTCCGTGCTTCATATCCGCGCTTCCGATACGACCAGCTAATACACCTTCTATGAAAAAACTTCCTCCCACTCACACTGGCGATATGCTTGTGACACACCAGCATATCAATCTGTTACGCTGGACTTCCCCCCTACCTAAGAACCATAAAAGGAAATGTGCCTGAACGTCCCAAAGGGTCACTATGATAAAGTGAACATAGAGGTATACCAGCCCTCTCATTTCCTAACTTAGAAAAACAGGAATCGAACCTGCACTAAAGGGATCAAAACCCTCCATACTCCCATTATATTACTTTCTAGTAGGGTCAGCTAACAAAGCTATCGGGCCCATACCCCGAAAATGATGGTTTAACCCCTTCCCCTACTAATGAACCCACAAGCAAAATTAATTTTCGCAATCAGCCTGTTTATAGGGACTGCCATCACAATCTCGAGCAACCACTGAATAATAGCCTGGGCCGGCCTTGAAATCAACACCCTAGCAATCCTGCCACTGATCTCAAAATCCCACCATCCACGAGCCATTGAAGCCGCAACCAAGTACTTCCTTACCCAAGCAACTGCCTCCGCACTAGTCTTATTTTCCAGCATAACCAATGCATGGCACACCGGACAATGGGACATCACCCAACTAACCCATCCAATATCGTGCCTCATCCTAACCTCCGCCCTAGCAATAAAACTAGGACTAGTCCCATTTCATTTCTGATTCCCAGAAGTCCTCCAAGGGTCCCCACTTACCACAGGCCTCCTCCTATCAACAATGATAAAATTACCCCCTATCTCACTGCTATTCATAACATCACCCTCACTAAACCCTACTCTGCTAGCCTGCATAGCAATCATATCTGCCGCTCTGGGAGGATGAATAGGACTAAACCAAACACAAATCCGAAAAATCCTAGCCTTCTCCTCCATCTCCCATCTAGGATGGATAACAATCATTATCTCGTACAACCCTAAACTAACCTTACTTAATTTTTACCTCTACACACTAATAACAATAGCAGTATTCCTAACTTTAAACACAATTAAAGTCTCAAAACTATCAACCCTAATAACTGCATGGACAAAGGTACCAGCACTAAACGCCATACTACTACTAACAATACTCTCTATAGCAGGACTGCCCCCATTAACAGGTTTCCTCCCAAAATGACTTATCATCCAAGAGCTAACTAAACAAGACATAATCCCAATAGCAACTTCAATCTCCCTCCTATCACTCCTAAGCCTATTCTTCTATCTTCGCCTAGCATACTGTGCAACAATCACACTACCCCCACACACCACCAACCACATTAAACAATGACATACTAACAAACCAACCAGCACCTTAATTGCCATCCTAATCACCATATCAACTGCACTCCTACCGGTTTCACCACTAATCACCACTATTATTTAAGAAACTTAGGATCACTTAAACCGAAGGCCTTCAAAGCCTTAAACAAGAGTTAAACCCTCTTAGTTTCTGCTAAGATCCGCAGGATGCTACCCCACATCTCCTGAATGCAACCCAGGTACTTTAATTAAGCTAGGACCTTACAACCCAACTAGGTAGATGGGCTTCGATCCCACAACAATATAGTTAACAGCTACATGCCCTAACCAACAGGCTTCTACCTAAGACTTCGGCGCAATCAATACGCATCTGCGAGTTTGCAACCCGCCGTGAATTTCACCACAAAGCCGATAAGAAGAGGAATTGAACCTCTGTAAAAAGGACTACAGCCTAACGCTTATACACTCAGCCATCTTACCTGTGACATTCATTAACCGATGATTATTCTCAACCAACCACAAAGATATCGGTACCCTATACCTAATTTTCGGCGCATGGGCCGGAATAGTGGACACCTCACTAAGCCTTCTCATCCGAGCAGAACTAGGCCAACCAGGAGCCCTGCTCGGAGACGACCAAATCTACAACGTGATCGTTACAGCACATGCTTTCGTAATAATCTTCTTTATAGTTATACCAATTATGATCGGGGGCTTCGGCAACTGACTAGTCCCCCTAATAATTGGGGCCCCAGACATAGCATTCCCACGAATGAACAACATAAGCTTCTGACTTCTACCACCCTCTTTCCTCCTTCTCCTGGCTTCCTCCACAGTCGAGGCAGGAGCAGGTACGGGCTGAACAGTGTACCCCCCATTAGCCGGCAACTTAGCCCATGCTGGAGCTTCAGTTGACCTAGCCATCTTCTCCCTTCACCTAGCTGGAATCTCATCAATTCTGGGCGCAATCAACTTTATCACCACAGCAATTAACATAAAACCACCAGCCCTCTCCCAATACCAAACCCCCCTATTTGTCTGATCAGTACTTATCACAGCAGTCCTACTGCTTCTCTCCCTCCCTGTACTCGCTGCCGGAATCACTATACTACTAACCGACCGCAACCTAAATACCACTTTCTTTGACCCGGCAGGAGGAGGAGACCCAGTACTTTATCAACACCTATTCTGATTCTTCGGACACCCTGAAGTCTACATCCTCATTCTACCAGGATTCGGAATCATCTCCCACGTCGTAACCTACTACTCAGGAAAAAAAGAACCTTTCGGTTATATAGGAATGGTATGAGCTATACTTTCCATCGGGTTCCTAGGATTTATCGTTTGGGCCCACCATATATTCACAGTAGGCATGGACGTAGACACCCGAGCATACTTCACATCAGCCACTATAATCATCGCCATCCCAACTGGCATTAAAGTATTCAGCTGACTAGCAACACTCCACGGAGGCATTATCAAATGAGACCCACCCATACTATGGGCCCTAGGATTCATCTTCCTATTCACCATCGGGGGCCTAACAGGGATCGTTTTAGCAAACTCTTCACTAGACATTGCTCTGCACGATACCTACTATGTAGTAGCTCACTTCCACTATGTACTATCAATAGGAGCAGTATTCGCAATTCTAGCCGGATTCACACACTGATTCCCACTATTCACCGGGTACACTCTACATTCCACATGAGCCAAAATCCACTTCGGAGTAATATTTGTAGGCGTTAACCTCACCTTCTTCCCACAACACTTCCTTGGCCTAGCTGGCATGCCACGTCGATACTCAGACTACCCAGACGCCTACACACTATGAAACACCATCTCATCAGTAGGTTCCCTAATCTCTATAACAGCCGTAATCATGCTAGTATTCATCATCTGAGAAGCCTTCGCATCCAAACGCAAAGCTTTCCAACCAGAACTTACAAGCACAAATATCGAATGAATCTACGGTTGCCCACCCCCATTCCACACCTTTGAAGAACCAGCCTTTGTCCAAGTACAAGAAAGGAAGGACTCGAACCCTCATATGTTGGTTTCAAGCCAACCGCATAAAACCACTTATGCTTCTTTCTCATAGAGACGCTAGTAAAACGATTACATAGCCTTGTCAAGGCTATATTGCAGGTGAAAACCCTGTGCGCCTCAAAATATGGCCAACCACTCACAACTTAATTTCCAAGACGCCTCATCACCAATTATAGAAGAACTGATACAATTCCACGACCACGCCATAATAGTGGCCCTAGCCATCTGCAGCTTGGTCCTCTATCTACTGACTCTAATACTAACAGGTAAACTCTCATCAAATACAGTTGATGCACAGGCGATCGAACTAGTATGAACAATCCTACCAGCCATAGTACTAATCACCCTAGCCCTGCCATCCCTGCGCATCCTATACATGATGGATGAAGTCAACCAACCAGACCTCACTCTAAAAGCCATTGGACACCAATGGTACTGATCCTACGAGTACACCGACTTCAAAGACCTAACATTCGACTCCTACATAACACCAACATCAGAGCTCCCACTAGGACACTTTCGACTTCTAGAAGTAGACCACCGTGTTATCGTCCCAATAAACTCTACCATCCGAGTTATTGTCACCGCTGACGACGTCCTGCACTCATGAGCTGTACCAAGCCTAGGCGTCAAAACGGATGCAATCCCAGGACGACTAAACCAAACTTCCTTCCTAGCAAACCGACCAGGAGTATTCTACGGACAATGCTCAGAGATCTGCGGAGCAAACCACAGCTTCATACCAATCGTAGTAGAGTCCACACCACTTGACAACTTCGAAAACTGATCTTCTCTACTATCTTCCTAATCATTAAGAAGCTATGAAACAGCGTTAGCCTTTTAAGCTAGAGAAAGAGGGACGCTAACCCTCCTTAATGACATGCCACAACTCAACCCAAATCCATGATTTTTTATCATACTAACCTCATGACTAACATTTTCAATAATCATCCAACCTAAAATCCTATCCATAACATCCCCAAACCCACCACTCAACAAGACCACTACCACCACCCCTACTACCCCATGAACTTGACCATGAACCTAAGTTTCTTCGACCAATTCTCAAGTCCATCCCTACTGGGCATTCCACTAATCCTCATCTCAATCACTTTCCCAGCCCTACTACTACCGTCACAAAACAACCGCTGGGTGACGAGCCGTCTATCCACCCTACAACTATGAGCGGTCAACCTCATCACAAAGCAACTAATAATACCACTGAACAAAAAAGGACACAAATGAGCCCTAATCCTAACCTCATTAATGGTATTCCTCCTACTAATCAACCTTCTAGGCCTATTGCCCTACACATTCACTCCAACCACCCAACTATCCATGAGCCTAGCCCTAGCCTTCCCACTATGACTAGCCACCCTCCTCACAGGGTTACGCAACCAACCTTCAACTACCCTAGGGCACCTGCTACCAGAAGGCACTCCAACACCGCTGATCCCAGCACTGGTCTTAATTGAAACAACAAGCCTTCTAATTCGTCCTATTGCGCTAGGAGTACGACTAACAGCCAACCTCACAGCAGGACACCTTTTAATCCAACTTATTTCTACCGCCACGATCGCCTTACTATCGACCATACCTATGGTCTCCCTACTAACATTCCTAATCCTGCTGCTACTAACCATCCTGGAAGTAGCCGTAGCCATGATCCAGGCCTACGTCTTTGTCCTCCTACTCAGCCTCTACCTCCAAGAAAACATCTAACACAATGGCACACCAAGCACACTCCTACCACATAGTAGATCCAAGCCCATGACCCATCTTCGGAGCAGCCGCCGCCCTACTAACCACGTCCGGCCTAACCATATGATTCCACTACCACTCCCCACAACTACTTGCCATTGGCCTATTATCAACCACCCTAGTCATATTCCAATGATGACGAGACATTGTACGCGAAAGCACATTCCAAGGTCACCACACTCCCACCGTCCAAAAAGGGCTACGATACGGCATAGTCCTGTTCATCACATCAGAAGCTTTCTTCTTCCTAGGCTTCTTCTGAGCCTTCTTCCACTCAAGCCTAGCCCCAACCCCAGAACTAGGAGGACAATGACCACCAGCAGGAATCAAACCCTTGAACCCCATAGAAGTACCGCTACTAAACACTGCCATCCTACTAGCTTCAGGAATCACCGTCACATGAGCCCATCACGCTATCATAGAGGCCCGCCGAAAACAAGCAATCTATGCTCTCACCTTAACTGTCCTCCTAGGATTCTACTTTACCGCACTACAAGCCATAGAATACTACGAAGCTCCCTTCTCCATCGCAGACGGAGTATACGGGTCTACCTTCTTCGTAGCCACTGGATTTCACGGCCTACACGTAATCATTGGCTCCACATTCCTCCTAATCTGCCTCCTACGCCTCATTAAATTCCACTTTACACCAAACCATCACTTTGGTTTCGAAGCAGCAGCCTGATACTGACACTTTGTAGACGTCGTATGACTATTCCTATATATCTCTATTTACTGATGAGGATCCTGCTCTTCTAGTATACTAATTACAATCGACTTCCAATCCTTAAAATCTGGTTCAAACCCAGAGAAGAGCAATAAACATAATCACATTTATAATCACCCTATCCATAACCCTAAGCATCGCCCTAACCATACTAAACCTATGACTGGCCCAAACGAACCCAGACTCAGAAAAACTATCCCCATACGAATGCGGCTTTGACCCATTAGGATCCGCTCGACTACCATTCTCCATTCGATTCTTCCTAGTAGCAATCCTATTCCTACTGTTCGACCTAGAAATTGCCCTACTCCTACCTCTTCCATGAGCCACCCAACTCCAAGCCCCAACCACTACACTAACATGAGCCTCAGTCCTTATCCTACTCCTCACCCTAGGTCTAGTGTACGAATGAACCCAAGGAGGGCTAGAATGGGCCGAATAACAGAAAGTTAGTCTAACCAAGACAGTTGATTTCGACTCAACAGATTATAGCCACAACCCTATAACTTTCTTAATGACCCTCCTACACCTAAGCTTCTACTCAGCCTTCTCCCTAAGCGCCTTAGGCCTAGCCTTCCACCGAACCCACCTAATCTCAGCCTTACTATGCTTAGAGGGCATGATATTGTCTATATATGTAGCCCTGTCAATATGACCCATCCAAACACAAATAACATCCGCCACCATACTACCAATACTTATACTAACATTCTCAGCCTGCGAAGCAGGAACGGGGCTCGCCCTACTAGTAGCCTCAACACGCACCCACGGTTCAGACCACCTCCACAACTTTAACCTCCTAAAATGCTAAAAATCATCATACCAACTATTATACTCCTTCCCATGACCATATCCTCACCCAGCAAGTACCTTTGGGCTAATACCACAACACACAGCATATTAATTGCCGCCATTAGCCTACAGCTATTCACCCCAACATACTACCCAAACAAAAACCTATCTCACTGGACTGCTATCGACCAAATCTCTTCACCACTACTAGTCCTATCATGTTGACTCCTGCCTCTGATGCTAATGGCAAGTCAAAACCATCTAGAACAAGAACCAACCAACCGCAAACGAATCTTCATCACAACAATCATTCTAGCTCAACTATTCATCCTATCAGCCTTCTCAGCCTCGGAACTCATACTATTCTACATTGCTTTTGAAGCAACCCTAATCCCCACATTAATCCTCATCACCCGATGAGGAAACCAACCAGAACGACTTAAAGCCGGAATCTACCTACTGTTCTACACGCTTGCCAGCTCACTCCCCCTACTAATCGCCATCCTGCACCTACACAACCAAACTGGCACATTATACTTCCCAATACTTAAACTATCCCACCCAACCATCACACACTCCTGAACGGGCCTAGCAGCCAGCTTAGCCCTTCTCGTAGCATTCATGGTCAAAGCTCCACTATACGGACTACACCTATGACTGCCTAAAGCTCATGTAGAGGCCCCAATTGCCGGCTCAATGCTTCTCGCAGCCCTGCTCTTAAAACTGGGAGGCTACGGCATCATACGAGTCACTATCCTAGTAAACCCATCCCTAAACAACCTGCACTACCCATTCATCACCCTCTCTCTATGGGGAGCGCTCATAACTAGTGCCATCTGCCTACGACAAATCGACCTAAAGTCACTAATCGCTTACTCATCAGTAAGCCACATAGGCCTTGTCATCGCCGCAACTATAATCCAAACCCAATGAGCATTCTCAGGAGCAATGATCCTAATAATTTCACACGGACTAACCTCATCCATACTATTCTGCCTAGCCAACACAAACTACGAACGCACCCACAGCCGAATTCTACTACTAACACGAGGCATCCAGCCCCTACTCCCATTAATAGCCATCTGATGACTTTTAGCCAACCTAACAAACATGGCACTACCCCCCACAACTAACCTTATAGCAGAACTAACCATTGTAATCGCCCTGTTCAACTGATCCTCCCTAACAATCATCCTAACAGGCATTGCAATCCTCCTAACTGCCTCATACACCCTATACATACTAACAATGACACAACGAGGAGCACTCCCATCCCACATCACATCAATCCAAAACTCCTCCACACGAGAGCATCTTCTTATAGCCCTACACATAATCCCAATAGCCCTCCTCATCTTAAAGCCAGAGCTAATCTCCGGCATCCCAGTATGCAAGTATAGTTTCAACCCAAACATTAGACCGTGACTCTAAAGATAGAAGTTAAAACCTTCTTACCTGCCGAGGGGAGGTTTAACCAACAAGAACTGCTAATTCTTGCATCTGAGTCTAAAACCTCAGCCCCCTTACTTTCAAAGGATAATAGCAATCCAATGGTCTTAGGAACCACGTATCTTGGTGCAAATCCAAGTGAAAGTAATGGACCTACCACTAACCCTAAACACATTCACACTATTAACCCTAACAACCCTAACTACTCCAATCATTTTCCCACTATTATCAGACAGCCTCAAAAACACTCCCAACACCATCACACAAACAGTCAAAGCCTCATTTCTAATCAGCTTAGTCCCAATAACAATCCACATCCACTCAGGTATGGAAGGCCTGGTCTCCTCATGAGAATGAAAATTCATCATAAACTTCAAAATCCCAATCAGCCTTAAACTAGACTTTTACTCCCTTACATTCTTCCCAATTGCCCTATTCGTGTCATGGTCAATCCTGCAATTCGCAACATGATACATGGCCTCAGACCCACACATCACAAAATTCTTCACCTTCCTCCTACTGTTCCTAATTACCATGCTAATCCTAATCATCGCCAATAACCTATTTGTCCTGTTCATTGGATGAGAAGGAGTAGGGATCATATCCTTCCTCCTGATCAGCTGATGACACGGACGAGCAGAAGCCAACACCGCCGCCCTACAAGCAGTGCTTTACAACCGAATCGGAGACATTGGCCTCATCCTTTGCATAGCATGACTAGCCTATACCATAAACACCTGAGAACTCCAACAATTCCCCTCCACTTCACAGACCCCAACCTTACCCCTCCTAGGGCTGATCCTGGCAGCAACAGGCAAATCCGCTCAATTTGGATTACACCCATGACTCCCATCCGCAATAGAAGGCCCAACCCCAGTCTCAGCCTTACTACACTCAAGCACTATAGTAGTGGCCGGAATCTTCCTACTAATCCGAACCCACCCACTATTCCACAACAACCAAACAGCCCTCTCTCTCTGCCTTTGCCTGGGAGCCCTCTCCACCCTATTTGCAGCCACATGTGCCCTCACACAGAACGACATCAAAAAAATTATCGCCTTCTCCACCTCAAGTCAGCTAGGCCTAATAATAGTCACTATTGGATTAAACCTTCCACAACTAGCCTTCCTACACATCTCAACCCACGCATTCTTCAAGGCCATGCTATTCCTCTGCTCAGGCTCCATCATCCACAGCCTCAACGGAGAACAAGACATCCGAAAAATAGGAGGCCTCCAAAAAATGCTCCCAACAACCACCTCATGTCTCACTATCGGTAACCTAGCACTAATAGGAACCCCATTCCTAGCAGGATTTTACTCAAAGGACCAAATCATCGAAAACCTAAACACCTCATACCTAAACTCATGAGCCCTGCTCC
The DNA here is from genome assembly GCF_021018805.1 of Prinia subflava. NCBI lineage: Eukaryota > Metazoa > Chordata > Aves > Passeriformes > Cisticolidae > Prinia > Prinia subflava. The sequence continues at coordinate 5,533 of NW_026960838.1, read as the reverse complement.
TAACCCTGCTAGCCACATCATTCACCGCGGTCTATACAATCCGCATGACCGTTCTAGTCCAAAGCGGCTTCACCCGAATCCCTCCCCTAACCTCAATAAACGAAAACAACCCTGCAGTAATCCGCCCAATCACCCGACTAGCACTAGGAAGCATCACAGCTGGTTTAATCATTACCTCATACATCCTACCAACAAAAACACCACCCACAACCATACCCACATCAATCAAAATAACGGCCCTAGTAGTAACAGCCCTAGGAATCGCCCTAGCACTCGAACTATCAAAAATAGCCCAAACCCTAATCCTGACCAAACAAAACCCATTCTACAACTTCTCAATCTCCCTAGGCTATTTCAACCTACTAACCCACCGATCAAGCGTAACAAACCTATTATCAGGAGGACAAAACATCGCCTCACACCTCATAGACCTTTCCTGATACAAGCTATTAGGCCCAGAAGGCCTAGCCAATATGCAGTCAACAACATCCAAAACCGCTACCACATTCCACCAAGGCCTAATCAAAGCCTACCTAGGGTCCTTTGCCCTATCCATCCTAATCATCATTATTTCCACATACAGAAAACTTAATGGCCCCAAATCTTCGTAAAAACCACCCCCTACTAAAAGTCATCAACGACGCCCTAATTGACCTACCAACACCATCAAATATCTCATCATGATGAAACTTTGGATCCCTACTGGGTGTTTGCCTAGCCACACAAATCGTCACAGGACTACTGCTAGCCATACACTACACAGCAGACACCTCCCTAGCCTTCTCCTCCGTCACCCACATATGCCGAGACGTCCAATTCGGCTGACTAATCCGAAACCTCCACGCAAACGGAGCTTCATTCTTCTTCATCTGCATCTACCTTCACATCGGCCGAGGCTTCTACTACGGCTCATACTTAAACAAAGAAACCTGAAACGTAGGGGTCATCCTCCTACTCACCCTCATAGCAACAGCCTTCGTAGGATACGTCCTGCCATGAGGACAAATATCATTCTGAGGAGCCACAGTCATCACGAACCTATTCTCAGCCATCCCCTACATCGGACAAACACTAGTTGAATGAGCATGAGGCGGATTCTCAGTAGACAACCCCACACTCACTCGATTCTTCGCTATCCACTTCCTACTACCATTCGTCATTGTAGGATTAACACTAGTCCACCTCACCCTCCTACACGAAACCGGATCAAACAATCCACTAGGTATCCCATCAGACTGCGACAAAATCCCATTCCACCCCTACTACTCCACAAAAGACATCGTAGGGTTCGCACTAATATTTATCCCCCTCGCCAGCCTAGCTCTATTCTTACCCAACCTGCTAGGAGACCCAGAAAACTTCACACCAGCCAACCCACTAGCCACACCCCCTCACATCAAACCCGAATGATACTTCCTATTCGCCTACGCCATCCTACGATCCATCCCAAACAAACTAGGAGGAGTCCTGGCCCTAGCCGCCTCCGTCCTAGTACTATTTCTCATGCCCCTCCTGCACACATCCAAACTACGTTCAATAACATTCCGCCCACTGTCACAAATTCTGTTTTGAACACTAGTAGCAAACCTTCTAGTACTAACCTGAGTAGGCAGCCAGCCAGTTGAACACCCATTCATCATCATTGGCCAACTAGCCTCATTTACCTACTTCACTATCATTCTAGTCCTCTTCCCAATTGTTTCCATCGTAGAAAACAAAATACTCAAACTCTAATACTCTAATAGTTTATTAAAACATTGGTCTTGTAAGCCAAAGATTGAAGACTCAACCTCTTCTTAGAGTTTCCCCCCCCCCCCTCCAAAAATTTTCGGCCGCGCCGGAAAGAATTAAAGAAAAGGGCCCCTCCAAAAATTTTCGGCCGCGCCGGAAAGAATTAAAGAAAAGGGCCCCTCCAAAAATTTTCGGCCGCGCCGGAAAGAATTAAAGAAAAGGGCCCCTCCAAAAATTTTCGGCCGCGCCGGAAAGAATTAAAGAAAAGGGCCCCTCCAAAAATTTTCGGCCGCGCCGGAAAGAATTAAAGAAAAGGGCCCCTCCAAAAATTTTCGGCCGCGCCGGAAAGAATTAAAGAAAAGGGCCCCTCCAAAAATTTTCGGCCGCGCCGGAAAAAAATTAAAGAAAAGGCCCCCCCCCCCCTTACCCCCCCCCGCGGCTTTTTCATATTACTTAAGGTATGTATTGCGCCACATTAATTTATTATCCCCATCAGGCACTACATTAATGTAGGATATTCCACCCAAAGACCAACCTCACCTCCAACCCCCGCCCAACATTTTCTCCAAATAGATAATGTGCGAGCAGTCACACCACCCCCCCATTTTTGCTTCAGGTACCATCACACCCAGCTAACCCGACCAACATCACACTACAAGCGTCACCCGAGATCGACAGTCTCTACAACGTACCTAACAACCAGCCCCGGATACGAGGGAATGTCCCAGCGCACCTTTGAATTCACGAGGTCATACAATTCGCCCACCTCCTAAAGCAAGCCTCTCGACCAACAGCTTTCAAGCGCTCACAAGCCAGAGAACCTGGTTATCTATTAACCGTGCTCCTCACGAGAACCGAGCTACTCAACGTCAGTTATACCCACGTCCCTTGTCTTGAGCCCATACTTTCCCTCTTACCCTCGAGGCCCTACTTGCTCTTTTGCGCCACCCGTGGTAACTTCAGGACCATAAACTGCCTCGCCCTCTCTACTTGCTCTTCACAGATACAAGTGCTGGGGATGGACGCTCCTCATTTCCTCTCGTTATCGCGACATTTCCTTTCTCTTTCTCTTCTCTTCTTCTGGGGGCGTCTTCAATATGCCCTTCCAGTGCGTAGCAGGAGATATCTTCCTCTTGACGTGAGCATCACATTACCGGCGAGCTACCTGCCGACCACCTGTAAGCCCATAGTGTCATGGTTGAAGGATAAGGTCGTCGCAAACTTGACACTGATGCACTTTAGCCTCATTCATGAAACCCGCGCTTTTTACCTCTTAAGCCATTGAATAATGCAATGGTCACCGGACATAACTATTTTATTCTCACTTTGCTGAGACTTATACCTAAACCCATCATTTCACCCCCAAAATTTATTCACTTCATTTTTTATCGTGTAATTTTCATCAAAACAAACAAATAATTAACTATATATCCCTATATTATTCATGCAACCAAATTACACACCCCCCCACAACCTCAGAAAGAAAGGAATTAAACCTCCATCACCAACTCCCAAAGCTGGCATTTTAGACTAAACTACTTTCTGACACAACCCTAGACAGCCCGAATAGCCCCCCGAGACAACCCCCGCACAAGCTCTAGAACCACAAACAAAGTTAACAACAACCCCCATCCACCCACCAAGAACAACCCAACCCCACACGAATAAAACATAGCCACCCCACTAAAATCCAACCGTCCTACCAATAAACCACCACTATCAACCGTCCCCCCATCAACTAAAACCACAGAAGTACCTAGCACAACAGCACCAGCTCCAACAACTAACCCAATCCCCAATCCATACCCAACAACCCCCCAATCTACCCAAGCCTCAGGATAAGGATCCGCCGCCAATGAAACCGAATAAACAAACACCACCAACATCCCCCCCAAATACACTATAACAAGCACCAAAGACATGAAAGAAGCACCCAAACTAACCAACCAACCACAGCCAGCAATAGACGCCACGACCAACCCAACCACTCCATAATAAGGGGATGGATTAGAAGCAACCGCCAGCCCACCCAGAACAAAACAAAGCCCTATAAACAGAACAAACTTCATCATAATTCCCGCCCAGCCTCTACCTGGGATCTGCAGCCTGAAAAACTGCCGTTATCCTTTAACTACAGGAACTACTCCATTCAACATCACCACCAACATCACTTTTTATACTTCATTTTCACCATACCAACTATTCCCCCCCCCCCCCTTACCCCCCCCGCGGCTTTTTCATATTACTTAAGGTATGTATTGCGCCACATTAATTTATTATCCCCATCAGGCACTACATTAATGTAGGATATTCCACCCAAAGACCAACCTCACCTCCAACCCCCGCCCAACATTTTCTCCAAATAGATAATGTGCGAGCAGTCACACCACCCCCCCATTTTTGCTTCAGGTACCATCACACCCAGCTAACCCGACCAACATCACACTACAAGCGTCACCCGAGATCGACAGTCTCTACAACGTACCTAACAACCAGCCCCGGATACGAGGGAATGTCCCAGCGCACCTTTGAATTCACGAGGTCATACAATTCGCCCACCTCCTAAAGCAAGCCTCTCGACCAACAGCTTTCAAGCGCTCACAAGCCAGAGAACCTGGTTATCTATTAACCGTGCTCCTCACGAGAACCGAGCTACTCAACGTCAGTTATACCCACGTCCCTTGTCTTGAGCCCATACTTTCCCTCTTACCCTCGAGGCCCTACTTGCTCTTTTGCGCCACCCGTGGTAACTTCAGGACCATAAACTGCCTCGCCCTCTCTACTTGCTCTTCACAGATACAAGTGCTGGGGATGGACGCTCCTCATTTCCTCTCGTTATCGCGACATTTCCTTTCTCTTTCTCTTCTCTTCTTCTGGGGGCGTCTTCAATATGCCCTTCCAGTGCGTAGCAGGAGATATCTTCCTCTTGACGTGAGCATCACATTACCGGCGAGCTACCTGCCGACCACCTGTAAGCCCATAGTGTCATGGTTGAAGGATAAGGTCGTCGCAAACTTGACACTGATGCACTTTAGCCTCATTCATGAAACCCGCGCTTTTTACCTCTTAAGTCATTGAATAATGCAATGGTCACCGGACATAACTATTTTATTCTCACTTTGCTGAGACTTATACCTAAACCCATCATTTCACCCCCAAAATTTATTCACTTCATTTTTTATCGTGTAATTTTCATCAAAACAAACAAATAATTAACTATATATCCCTATATTATTCATGCAACCAAATTACACACCCACCACTACGACACTTAACCCAAACTTACCTGCCTTTTTTTGGACAAAAAACCAAACAAAAACAACACATCACCACTCACCAAACCAAACCCACCTAAGTCTTTGTAGCTTACAAAAAGCATGACACTGAAGATGTCAAGACGGCAGCCACACGCACCCAAAGACAAAAGACTTAGTCCTAACCTTACTGTTGGTTGTTGCTAAATATATACATGCAAGTATCCGCGCTCCAGTGTAGATGCCCTGGGTACCCTAAATTTAGGTCGACAGGAGCGGGTATCAGGCACACCCATCACCGTAGCCCAAAACGCCTTGCAATTGCCACACCCCCACGGGTATTCAGCAGTAATTAATATTAAGCAATGAGTGCAAACTTGACTTAGTTATAGCAAGCTAAGGGTCGGTAAATCCTGTGCCAGCCACCGCGGTCATACAGGAGACCCAAATCAACATTACTTAACGGCGTAAAGAGTGGTCACATGTTATCCAAGTAGCTAAGATTAAAAGGCAGCTGAGCCGTAGAAAGCCAAAGATGCCCATAAGGC
>NW_026960837.1:0-35781 GCF_021018805.1 Prinia subflava | reverse complement strand
ACAAGCCTTGTTAGTTGTATGTGTTTCCAGCGAGCAGAAAAGCTGCTGCAGACACTTTCTTGCCCCTTTTCCACACGTGAAGTATATTTTGTACCAGTTGGTGTATTCCTCGTCTGCAGAGCAAGAGCAAAGGTTTTAGGATCTAAATTGCTTGTTTTCCATGGAAGAGCTATGTAGAACACTATGGTTTTCGGTTGCTGTGTTTGTTTTCTCAAGACACAAGCCCTGTTTGTTCCCTGTGTTTTCAGCAAGCAGAGAAGCTGCTGCAGACACTTTCTTGCTCCTTTTCCACTAGTGAAGTATATTTTGTACCAGTTGGTGTATTCCTCGTCTGGAGAGCAAGAGCAAAGGTTTTAGGACCTAAATTGCTTGATTTCCATGGAAGAGCTCTGTAGAACACTATGCTTTGCTGTTGCTGTGTCGGTTTTCTCAAGAAACAAACCCTGTTTGTTCTCTGTACTTGCAGCGAGCAGAGAAGCTCTTGAAGACACGTACCTGCTTTCTCCACTACTGACGTATATTTTGTACCAGTTGGTGTATTCCTCGTCTGGAGAGCAGGAGCAAAGGTTTTAGGACCTAAATTGCTTGATTTCCTTGGAAGAGATATGTAGAACACTGTGCTTTGCTGTTGCTGTGTTGGTTTTCTCAAGACACAAGCCTTGTTAGTTGTATGTGTTTCCAGCGAGCAGAGAAGCTGCTGCAGACACTTTCTTGCCCCTTTTCCACAAGTGAAGTATATTTTGTACCAGTTGGTGTATTCCTCTTCTGCAGAGCAAGAGCAAAGGTTTTAGGATCTAAATTGCTTGTTTTCCATGGAAGAGCTCTGTAGAACACAATGCTTTGCTGTTGCTGTGTTGGTTTTCTCAAGACACAAGTCCTGTTGGTTGTCTGTGTTTGCAGCAAGCAGAGAAGCTGCTGCAGACACTTTCTTGCTCCTTTTTCACAAGTGAAGTATATTTTGTACCAGTTGGTGTGTTCCTCGTCTGCAAAGCAAGAGCAAATGTGTTAGGACCTAAATTGCTTGATTTCCATGGAAGAGCTCTGTAGAACACTATGCTTTGCTGTTGCTGTGTTGGTTTTCTCAAGAAACAAACCCTGTTTGTTCTCTGTACTTGCAGCGAGCAGAGAAGCTCTTGAAGACACGTACCTGCTTTCTCCACTACTGACGTATATTTTGTACCAGTTGGTGTATTCCTCATCTGGAGAGCAGGAGCAAAGGTTTTAGGACCTAAATTGCTTGATTTCCTTGGAAGAGATATGTAGAACACTGTGCTTTGCTGTTACTGTGTTGGTTTTCTCAAGACACAAGCCTTGTTAGTTGTATGTGTTTCCAGCAAGCAGAAAAGCTGCTGCAGACACTTTCTTGCCCCTTTTCCACAACTGAAGTATATTTTGTACCAGTTGGTGTATTCCTCGTCTGCAGAGCAAGAGCAAAGGTTTTAGGATCTAAATTGCTTGTTTTCCATGGAAGAGCTCTGTAGAACACTATGGTTTTCGGTTGCTGTGTTTGTTTTCTCAAGACACAAGCCCTGTTTGTTCCCTGTGTTTTCAGCAAGCAGAGAAGCTGCTGCAGACACTTTCTTGCTCCTTTTCCACTAGTGAAGTATATTTTGTACCAGTTGGTGTATTCCTCGTCTGGAGAGCAGGAGCAAAGGTTTTAGGACCTAAATTGCTTGATTTCCTTGGAAGAGATATGTAGAACACTGTGCTTTGCTGTTGCTGTGTTGGTTTTCTCAAGACACAAGCCCTGTTTGTTCCCTGTGTTTTCAGCAAGCAGAGAAGCTGCTGCAGACACTTTCTTGCCCCTTTTACACAAGTGAAGTATATTTTGTACCAGTTGGTGTATTCCTCGTCTGCAGAGCAAGAGCAAAGGTTTTAGGATCTAAATTGCTTGTTTTCCATGGAAGAGCTATGTAGAACACTATGCTTTGCTGTTGCTGTGTTGGTTTTCTCAAGACACAAACCCTGTTTGTTCTCTGTGTTTTCAGCAAGCAGAGAAGCTGCTGCAGACACTTTCTTGCTCCTTTTCCACTAGTGAAGTATATTTTGTACCAGTTGGTGTATTCCTCGTCTGGAGAGCAGGAGCAAAGGTTTTAGGACCTAAATTGCTTGATTTCCTTGAAGAGATATGTAGAACACTGTGCTTTGCTGTTGCTGTGTTGGTTTTCTCAAGACACAAACCCTGTTTGTTCCCTGTGTTTTCAGCAAGCAGAGAAGCTGCTGCAGACACTTTCTTGCCCCTCTTCCACAAGTGAAGTATATTTTGTACCAGTTGGTGTATTCCTTGTCTGCAGAGCAAGAGCAAAGGTTTTAGGATCTAAATTGCTTGATTTCCATGGAAGAGCTATGTAGAACACTATGCTTTGCTGTTGCTGTGTTGGTTTTCTAAAGACACAAACCCTGTTTGTTCCCTGTGTTTTCAGCAAGCAGAGAAGCTGCTGCAGACACTTTCTTGCCCCTTTTCCACAAGTGAAGTATATTTTGTACCAGTTGGTGTATTCCTCTTCTGCAGAGCAAGAGCAAAGGTTTTAGGATCTAAATTGCTTGTTTTCCATGGAAGAGCTCTGTAGAACACTATGCTTTGCTGTTACTGTGTTGGTTTTCTCAAGACACAAGTCCTGTTGGTTGTCTGTGTTTGCAGCAAGCAGAGAAGCTGCTGCAGACACTTTCTTGCCCCTTTTTCACAAGTGAAGTATATTTTGTACCAGTTGGTGTGTTCCTCGTCTGCAAAGCAAGAGCAAATGTGTTAGGACCTAAATTGCTTGATTTCCATGGAAGAGCTCTGTAGAACACTATGCTTTGCTGTTGCTGTGTTGGTTTTCTCAAGAAACAAACCCTGTTTGTTCTCTGTACTTGCAGCGAGCAGAGAAGCTCTTGAAGACACGTACCTGCTTTCTCCACTACTGACGTATATTTTGTACCAGTTGGTGTGTTCCTCGTCTGGAGAGCAGGAGCAAAGGTTTTAGGACCTAAATTGCTTGATTTCCTTGGAAGAGATATGTAGAACACTGTGCTTTGCTGTTACTGTGTTGGTTTTCTCAAGACACAAGCCTTGTTAGTTGTATGTGTTTCCAGCGAGCAGAAAAGCTGCTGCAGACACTTTCTTGCCCCTTTTCCACACGTGAAGTATATTTTGTACCAGTTGGTGTATTCCTCGTCTGCAGAGCAAGAGCAAAGGTTTTAGGATCTAAATTGCTTGTTTTCCATGGAAGAGCTATGTAGAACACTATGGTTTTCGGTTGCTGTGTTTGTTTTCTCAAGACACAAGCCCTGTTTGTTCTCTGTGTTTTCAGCAAGCAGAGAAGCTGCTGCAGACACTTTCTTGCTCCTTTTCCACTAGTGAAGTATATTTTGTACCAGTTGGTGTATTCCTCGTCTGGAGAGCAAGAGCAAAGGTTTTAGGACCTAAATTGCTTGATTTCCATGGAAGAGCTCTGTAGAACACTATGCTTTGCTGTTGCTGTGTCGGTTTTGTCAAGAAACAAACCCTGTTTGTTCTCTGTACTTGCAGCGAGCAGAGAAGCTCTTGAAGACACGTACCTGCTTTCTCCACTACTGACGTATATTTTGTACCAGTTGGTGTATTCCTCGTCTGGAGAGCAGGAGCAAAGGTTTTAGGACCTAAATTGCTTGATTTCCTTGGAAGAGATATGTAGAACACTGTGCTTTGCTGTTGCTGTGTTGGTTTTCTCAAGACACAAGCCTTGTTAGTTGTATGTGTTTCCAGCGAGCAGAGAAGCTGCTGCAGACACTTTCTTGCCCCTTTTCCACAAGTGAAGTATATTTTGTACCAGTTGGTGTATTCCTCTTCTGCAGAGCAAGAGCAAAGGTTTTAGGATCTAAATTGCTTGTTTTCCATGGAAGAGCTCTGTAGAACACAATGCTTTGCTGTTGCTGTGTTGGTTTTCTCAAGACACAAGTCCTGTTGGTTGTCTGTGTTTGCAGCAAGCAGAGAAGCTGCTGCAGACACTTTCTTGCTCCTTTTTCACAAGTGAAGTATATTTTGTACCAGTTGGTGTGTTCCTCGTCTGCAAAGCAAGAGCAAATGTGTTAGGACCTAAATTGCTTGATTTCCATGGAAGAGCTCTGTAGAACACTATGCTTTGCTGTTGCTGTGTTGGTTTTCTCAAGAAACAAACCCTGTTTGTTCTCTGTACTTGCAGCGAGCAGAGAAGCTCTTGAAGACACGTACCTGCTTTCTCCACTACTGACGTATATTTTGTACCAGTTGGTGTATTCCTCATCTGGAGAGCAGGAGCAAAGGTTTTAGGACCTAAATTGCTTGATTTCCTTGGAAGAGATATGTAGAACACTGTGCTTTGCTGTTACTGTGTTGGTTTTCTCAAGACACAAGCCTTGTTAGTTGTATGTGTTTCCAGCAAGCAGAAAAAGCTGCTGCAGACACTTTCTTGCCCCTTTTCCACAACTGAAGTATATTTTGTACCAGTTGGTGTATTCCTCGTCTGCAGAGCAAGAGCAAAGGTTTTAGGATCTAAATTGCTTGTTTTCCATGGAAGAGCTCTGTAGAACACTATGGTTTTCGGTTGCTGTGTTTGTTTTCTCAAGACACAAGCCCTGTTTGTTCCCTGTGTTTTCAGCAAGCAGAGAAGCTGCTGCAGACACTTTCTTGCTCCTTTTCCACTAGTGAAGTATATTTTGTACCAGTTGGTGTATTCCTCGTCTGGAGAGCAGGAGCAAAGGTTTTAGGACCTAAATTGCTTGATTTCCTTGGAAGAGATATGTAGAACACTGTGCTTTGCTGTTGCTGTGTTGGTTTTCTCAAGACACAAGCCCTGTTTGTTCCCTGTGTTTTCAGCAAGCAGAGAAGCTGCTGCAGACACTTTCTTGCCCCTTTTACACAAGTGAAGTATATTTTGTACCAGTTGGTGTATTCCTCGTCTGCAGAGCAAGAGCAAAGGTTTTAGGATCTAAATTGCTTGTTTTCCATGGAAGAGCTATGTAGAACACTATGCTTTGCTGTTGCTGTGTTGGTTTTCTCAAGACACAAACCCTGTTTGTTCTCTGTGTTTTCAGCAAGCAGAGAAGCTGCTGCAGACACTTTCTTGCTCCTTTTCCACTAGTGAAGTATATTTTGTACCAGTTGGTGTATTCCTCGTCTGGAGAGCAGGAGCAAAGGTTTTAGGACCTAAATTGCTTGATTTCCTTGGAAGAGATATGTAGAACACTGTGCTTTGCTGTTGCTGTGTTGGTTTTCTCAAGACACAAACCCTGTTTGTTCCCTGTGTTTTCAGCAAGCAGAGAAGCTGCTGCAGACACTTTCTTGCCCCTCTTCCACAAGTGAAGTATATTTTGTACCAGTTGGTGTATTCCTTGTCTGCAGAGCAAGAGCAAAGGTTTTAGGATCTAAATTGCTTGATTTCCATGGAAGAGCTATGTAGAACACTATGCTTTGCTGTTGCTGTGTTGGTTTTCTAAAGACACAAACCCTGTTTGTTCCCTGTGTTTTCAGCAAGCAGAGAAGCTGCTGCAGACACTTTCTTGCCCCTTTTCCACAAGTGAAGTATATTTTGTACCAGTTGGTGTATTCCTCTTCTGCAGAGCAAGAGCAAAGGTTTTAGGATCTAAATTGCTTGTTTTCCATGGAAGAGCTCTGTAGAACACTATGCTTTGCTGTTACTGTGTTGGTTTTCTCAAGACACAAGTCCTGTTGGTTGTCTGTGTTTGCAGCAAGCAGAGAAGCTGCTGCAGACACTTTCTTGCCCCTTTTTCACAAGTGAAGTATATTTTGTACCAGTTGGTGTGTTCCTCGTCTGCAAAGCAAGAGCAAATGTGTTAGGACCTAAATTGCTTGATTTCCATGGAAGAGCTCTGTAGAACACTATGCTTTGCTGTTGCTGTGTTGGTTTTCTCAAGAAACAAACCCTGTTTGTTCTCTGTACTTGCAGCGAGCAGAGAAGCTCTTGAAGACACGTACCTGCTTTCTCCACTACTGACGTATATTTTGTACCAGTTGGTGTGTTCCTCGTCTGGAGAGCAGGAGCAAAGGTTTTAGGACCTAAATTGCTTGATTTCCTTGGAAGAGATATGTAGAACACTGTGCTTTGCTGTTACTGTGTTGGTTTTCTCAAGACACAAGCCTTGTTAGTTGTATGTGTTTCCAGCGAGCAGAAAAGCTGCTGCAGACACTTTCTTGCCCCTTTTCCACACGTGAAGTATATTTTGTACCAGTTGGTGTATTCCTCGTCTGCAGAGCAAGAGCAAAGGTTTTAGGATCTAAATTGCTTGTTTTCCATGGAAGAGCTATGTAGAACACTATGGTTTTCGGTTGCTGTGTTTGTTTTCTCAAGACACAAGCCCTGTTTGTTCCCTGTGTTTTCAGCAAGCAGAGAAGCTGCTGCAGACACTTTCTTGCTCCTTTTCCACTAGTGAAGTATATTTTGTACCAGTTGGTGTATTCCTCGTCTGGAGAGCAGGAGCAAAGGTTTTAGGACCTAAATTGCTTGATTTCCTTGGAAGAGATATGTAGAACACTGTGCTTTGCTGTTGCTGTGTTGGTTTTCTCAAGACACAAGCCCTGTTTGTTCCCTGTGTTTTCAGCAAGCAGAGAAGCTGCTGCAGACACTTTCTTGCCCCTTTTACACAAGTGAAGTATATTTTGTACCAGTTGGTGTATTCCTCGTCTGCAGAGCAAGAGCAAAGGTTTTAGGATCTAAATTGCTTGTTTTCCATGGAAGAGCTATGTAGAACACTATGCTTTGCTGTTGCTGTGTTGGTTTTCTCAAGACACAAACCCTGTTTGTTCTCTGTGTTTTCAGCAAGCAGAGAAGCTGCTGCAGACACTTTCTTGCTCCTTTTCCACTAGTGAAGTATATTTTGTACCAGTTGGTGTATTCCTCGTCTGGAGAGCAGGAGCAAAGGTTTTAGGACCTAAATTGCTTGATTTCCTTGGAAGAGATATGTAGAACACTGTGCTTTGCTGTTGCTGTGTTGGTTTTCTCAAGACACAAACCCTGTTTGTTCCCTGTGTTTTCAGCAAGCAGAGAAGCTGCTGCAGACACTTTCTTGCCCCTCTTCCACAAGTGAAGTATATTTTGTACCAGTTGGTGTATTCCTTGTCTGCAGAGCAAGAGCAAAGGTTTTAGGATCTAAATTGCTTGATTTCCATGGAAGAGCTATGTAGAACACTATGCTTTGCTGTTGCTGTGTTGGTTTTCTAAAGACACAAACCCTGTTTGTTCCCTGTGTTTTCAGCAAGCAGAGAAGCTGCTGCAGACACTTTCTTGCCCCTTTTCCACAAGTGAAGTATATTTTGTACCAGTTGGTGTATTCCTCTTCTGCAGAGCAAGAGCAAAGGTTTTAGGATCTAAATTGCTTGTTTTCCATGGAAGAGCTATGTAGAACACTGTGCTTTGCTGTTGCTGTGTTGGTTTTCTCAAGACACAAGTCCTGTTGGTTGTCTGTGTTTGCAGCAAGCAGAGAAGCTGCTGCAGACACTTTCTTGCCCCTTTTCCACAAGTGAAGTATATTTTGTACCAGTTGGTATATTCCTCGTCTGCAGAGCAAGAGCAAAGGTGTTAGGACCTAAATTGCTTGATTTCCATGGAAGAGCTCTGTAGAACACTATGCTTTGCTGTTGCTGTGTCGGTTTTCTCAAGAAACAAACCCTGTTTGTTCTCTGTACTTGCAGCGAGCAGAGAAGCTCTTGAAGACACGTACCTGCTTTCTCCACTACTGACGTATATTTTGTACCAGTTGGTGTATTCCTCGTCTGGAGAGCAGGAGCAAAGGTTTTAGGACCTAAATTGCTTGATTTCCTTGGAAGAGATATGTAGAACACTGTGCTTTGCTGTTACTGTGTTGGTTTTCTCAAGACACAAGTCCTGTTGGTTGTCTGTGTTTGCAGCAAGCAGAGAAGCTGCTGCAGACATATTCTTGCTCCTTTTCCACTAGTGAAGTATATTTTGTACCAGTTGGTGTATTCCTCGTCTGCAGAGCAAGAGCAAAGGTTTTAGGATCTAAATTGCTTGTTTTCCATGGAAGAGCTATGTAGAACACTATGGTTTTCGGTTGCTGTGTTTGTTTTCTCAAGACACAAGCCCTGTTTGTTCTCTGTGTTTTCAGCAAGCAGAGAAGCTGCTGCAGACACTTTCTTGCTCCTTTTCCACTAGTGAAGTATATTTTGTACCAGTTTGTGTATTCCTCGTCTGCAGAGCAAGAGCAAAGGTTTTAGGATCTAAATTGCTTGTTTTCCATGGAAGAGGAATGTAGAACACTATGCTTTGCTGTTGCTGTGTTGGTTTTCTCAAGACACAAGTCCTGTTGGTTGTCTGTGTTTTCAGCAAGCAGAGAAGCTGCTGCAGACACTTTCTTGCCCCTTTTCCACAAGTGAAGTATATTTTGTACCAGTTGGTGTGTTCCTCGTCTGCAGAGCAAGAGCAAAGGTGTTAGGACCTAAATTGCTTGATTTCCTTGGAAGAGATATGTAGAACACTATGCTTTGCTGTTACTGTGTTGGTTTTCTCAAGACACAAGTCCTGTTGGTTGTCTGAGTTTCCAGCGAGCAGAAAAGCTGCTGCAGACACTTTCTTGCCCCTTTTCCACAAGTGAAGTATATTTTGTACCAGTTGGTGTATTCCTCGTCTGCAGAGCAAGAGCAAAGGTTTTAGGATCTAAATTGCTTGTTTTCCATGGAAGAGCTATGTAGAACACTATGCTTTGCTGTTGCTGTGTTGGTTTTCTCAAGACACAAGTCCTGTTGGTTGTCTGTGTTTGCAGCAAGCAGAGAAGCTGCTGCAGACACTTTCTTGCCCCTTTTTCACAAATGAAGTATATTTTGTACCAGTTGGTGTGTTCCTCGTCTGCAAAGCAAGAGCAAATGTGTTAGGACCTAAATTGCTTGATTTCCATGGAAGAGCTCTGTAGAACACTATGCTTTGCTGTTGCTGTGTTGGTTTTCTCAAGAAACAAACCCTGTTTGTTCTCTGTACTTGCAGCGAGCAGAGAAGCTCTTGAAGACACGTACCTGCTTTCTCCACTACTGACGTATATTTTGTACCAGTTGGTGTATTCCTCGTCTGGAGAGCAGGAGCAAAGGTTTTAGGACCTAAATTGCTTGATTTCCTTGGAAGAGATATGTAGAACACTGTGCTTTGCTGTTACTGTGTTGGTTTTCTCAAGACACAAGCCTTGTTAGTTGTATGTGTTTCCAGCGAGCAGAAAAGCTGCTGCAGACACTTTCTTGCCCCTTTTCCACAAGTGAAGTATATTTTGTACCAGTTGGTGTATTCCTCGTCTGCAGAGCAAGAGCAAAGGTTTTAGGATCTAAATTGCTTGTTTTCCATGGAAGAGCTCTGTAGAACACTATGGTTTTCGGTTGCTGTGTTTGTTTTCTCAAGACACAAGCCCTGTTTGTTCTCTGTGTTTTCAGCAAGCAGAGAAGCTGCTGCAGACACTTTCTTGCTCCTTTTCCACTAGTGAAGTATATTTTGTACCAGTTGGTGTATTCCTCGTCTGGAGAGCAAGAGCAAAGGTTTTAGGACCTAAATTGCTTGATTTCCATGGAAGAGCTCTGTAGAACACTATGCTTTGCTGTTGCTGTGTCGGTTTTCTCAAGAAACAAACCCTGTTTGTTCTCTGTACTTGCAGCGAGCAGAGAAGCTCTTGAAGACACGTACCTGCTTTCTCCACTACTGACGTATATTTTGTACCAGTTGGTGTATTCCTCGTCTGGAGAGCAGGAGCAAAGGTTTTAGGACCTAAATTGCTTGATTTCCTTGGAAGAGATATGTAGAACACTGTGCTTTGCTGTTGCTGTGTTGGTTTTCTCAAGACACAAGCCTTGTTAGTTGTATGTGTTTCCAGCGAGCAGAAAAGCTGCTGCAGACACTTTCTTGCCCCTTTTCCACAAGTGAAGTATATTTTGTACCAGTTGGTGTATTCCTCGTCTGCAGAGCAAGAGCAAAGGATTTAGGATCTAAATTGCTTGTTTTCCATGGAAGAGCTATGTAGAACACTATGGTTTTCGGTTGCTGTGTTTGTTTTCTCAAGACACAAGCCCTGTTTGTTCTCTGTGTTTTCAGCAAGCAGAGAAGCTGCTGCAGACACTTTCTTGCTCCTTTTCCACTAGTGAAGTATATTTTGTACCAGTTTGTGTATTCTTCGTCTGCAGAGCAAGAGCAAAGGTTTTAGGATCTAAATTGCTTGTTTTCCATGGAAGAGCTATGTAGAACACTATGCTTTGCTGTTGCTGTGTTGGTTTTCTCAAGACACAAGCCCTGTTGGTTGTCTGTGTTTGCAGCAAGCAGAGAAGCTCTTGAAGACACGTACCTGCTTTCTCCACTACTGACATATATTTTGTACCAGTTGGTGTGTTCCTCGTCTGCAAAGCAAGAGCAAAGGTTTTAGGACTTAAATTGCTTGTTTTCCATGGAAGAGCTCTGTAGAACACTATGCTTTGCTGTTATTGTGTTGGTTTTCTCAAGACACAAGTCTTGTTGGTTGTCTGAGTTTCCAGCGAGCAGAAAAGCTGCTGCAGACACTTTCTTGCCCCTTTTCCACAAGTGAAGTATATTTTGTACCAGTTGGTGTATTCCTCGTCTGCAGAGCAAGAGCAAAGGTTTTAGGATCTAAATTGCTTGTTTTCCATGGAAGAGCTCTGTAGAACACTATGCTTTGCTGTTGCTGTGTTGGTTTTCTAAAGACACAAACCCTGTTTGTTCCCTGTGTTTTCAGCAAGCAGAGAAGCTGCTGCAGACACTTTCTTGCCCCTTTTCCACAAGTGAAGTATATTTTGTACCAGTTGGTGTATTCCTCTTCTGCAGAGCAAGAGCAAAGGTTTTAGGATCTAAATTGCTTGTTTTCCATGGAAGAGCTCTGTAGAACACAATGCTTTGCTGTTGCTGTGTTGGTTTTCTCAAGACACAAGTCCTGTTGGTTGTCTGTGTTTGCAGCAAGCAGAGAAGCTGCTGCAGACACTTTCTTGCTCCTTTTTCACAAGTGAAGTATATTTTGTACCAGTTGGTGTGTTCCTCGTCTGCAAAGCAAGAGCAAATGTGTTAGGACCTAAATTGCTTGATTTCCATGGAAGAGCTCTGTAGAACACTATGCTTTGCTGTTGCTGTGTTGGTTTTCTCAAGAAACAAACCCTGTTTGTTCTCTGTACTTGCAGCGAGCAGAGAAGCTCTTGAAGACACGTACCTGCTTTCTCCACTACTGACGTATATTTTGTACCAGTTGGTGTATTCCTCGTCTGGAGAGCAGGAGCAAAGGTTTTAGGACCTAAATTGCTTGATTTCCTTGGAAGAGATATGTAGAACACTGTGCTTTTCTGTTACTGTGTTGGTTCTCTCAAGACACAAGCCTTGTTAGTTGTATGTGTTTCCAGCGAGCAGAAAAGCTGCTGCAGACACTTTCTTGCCCCTTTTCCACAACTGAAGTATATTTTGTACCAGTTGGTGTATTCCTCGTCTGGAGAGCAGGAGCAAAGGTTTTAGGACCTAAATTGCTTGATTTCCTTGGAAGAGATATGTAGAACACTGTGCTTTGCTGTTGCTGTGTTGGTTTTCTCAAGACACAAGCCCTGTTTGTTCCCTGTGTTTTCAGCAAGCAGAGAAGCTGCTGCAGACACTTTCTTGCCCCTTTTACACAAGTGAAGTATATTTTGTACCAGTTGGTGTATTCCTCGTCTGCAGAGCAAGAGCAAAGGTTTTAGGATCTAAATTGCTTGTTTTCCATGGAAGAGCTATGTAGAACACTATGCTTTGCTGTTGCTGTGTTGGTTTTCTAAAGACACAAACCCTGTTTGTTCTCTGTGTTTTCAGCAAGCAGAGAAGCTGCTGCAGACACTTTCTTGCCCCTTTTCCACTAGTGAAGTATATTTTGTACCAGTTGGTGTATTCCTCGTCTGGAGAGCAGGAGCAAAGGTTTTAGGACCTAAATTGCTTGATTTCCTTGGAAGAGATATGTAGAACACTGTGCTTTGTTGTTGCTGTGTTGGTTTTCTCAAGACACAAACCCTGTTTGTTCCCTGTGTTTTCAGCAAGCAGAGAAGCTGCTGCAGACACTTTCTTGCCCCTTTTCCACAAGTGAAGTATATTTTGTACCAGTTGGTGTATTCCTCGTCTGGAGAGCAAGAGCAAAGGTTTTAGGACCTAAATTGCTTGATTTCCATGGAAGAGCTCTGTAGAACACTATGCTTTGCTGTTGCTGTGTCGGTTTTGTCAAGAAACAAACCCTGTTTGTTCTCTGTACTTGCAGCGAGCAGAGAAGCTCTTGAAGACACGTACCTGCTTTCTCCACTACTGACGTATATTTTGTACCAGTTGGTGTATTCCTCGTCTGGAGAGCAGGAGCAAAGGTTTTAGGACCTAAATTGCTTGATTTCCTTGGAAGAGATATGTAGAACACTGTGCTTTGCTGTTGCTGTGTTGGTTTTCTCAAGACACAAGCCTTGTTAGTTGTATGTGTTTCCAGCGAGCAGAGAAGCTGCTGCAGACACTTTCTTGCCCCTTTTCCACAAGTGAAGTATATTTTGTACCAGTTGGTGTATTCCTCTTCTGCAGAGCAAGAGCAAAGGTTTTAGGATCTAAATTGCTTGTTTTCCATGGAAGAGCTCTGAGAACACAATGCTTTGCTGTTGCTGTGTTGGTTTTCTCAAGACACAAGTCCTGTTGGTTGTCTGTGTTTGCAGCAAGCAGAGAAGCTGCTGCAGACACTTTCTTGCTCCTTTTTCACAAGTGAAGTATATTTTGTACCAGTTGGTGTGTTCCTCGTCTGCAAAGCAAGAGCAAATGTGTTAGGACCTAAATTGCTTGATTTCCATGGAAGAGCTCTGTAGAACACTATGCTTTGCTGTTGCTGTGTTGGTTTTCTCAAGAAACAAACCCTGTTTGTTCTCTGTACTTGCAGCGAGCAGAGAAGCTCTTGAAGACACGTACCTGCTTTCTCCACTACTGACGTATATTTTGTACCAGTTGGTGTATTCCTCGTCTGGAGAGCAGGAGCAAAGGTTTTAGGACCTAAATTGCTTGATTTCCTTGGAAGAGATATGTAGAACACTGTGCTTTGCTGTTACTGTGTTGGTTTTCTCAAGACACAAGCCTTGTTAGTTGTATGTGTTTCCAGCGAGCAGAAAAGCTGCTGCAGACACTTTCTTGCCCCCTTTTCCACAAGTGAAGTATATTTTGTACCAGTTGGTGTATTCCTCGTCTGCAGAGCAAGAGCAAAGGTTTTAGGATCTAAATTGCTTGTTTTCCATGGAAGAGCTATGTAGAACACTATGGTTTTCGGTTGCTGTGTTTGTTTTCTCAAGACACAAGCCCTGTTTGTTCCCTGTGTTTTCAGCAAGCAGAGAAGCTGCTGCAGACACTTTCTTGCTCCTTTTCCACTAGTGAAGTATATTTTGTGCCAGTTGGTGTATTCCTCGTCTGGAGAGCAGGAGCAAAGGTTTTAGGACCTAAATTGCTTGATTTCCTTGGAAGAGATATGTAGAACACTGTGCTTTGCTGTTGCTGTGTTGGTTTTCTCAAGACACAAGCCCTGTTTTTTCCCTGTGTTTTCAGCAAGCAGAGAAGCTGCTGCAGACACTTTCTTGCCCCTTTTACACAAGTGAAGTATATTTTGTACCAGTTGGTGTATTCCTCGTCTGCAGAGCAAGAGCAAAGGTTTTAGGATCTAAATTGCTTGTTTTCCATGGAAGAGCTATGTAGAACACTATGCTTTGCTGTTGCTGTGTTGGTTTTCTAAAGACACAAACCCTGTTTGTTCTCTGTGTTTTCAGCAAGCAGAGAAGCTGCTGCAGACACTTTCTTGCTCCTTTTCCACTAGTGAAGTATATTTTGTACCAGTTGGTGTATTCCTCGTCTGGAGAGCAGGAGCAAAGGTTTTAGGACCTAAATTGCTTGATTTCCTTGGAAGAGATATGTAGAACACTGTGCTTTGCTGTTGCTGTGTTGGTTTTCTCAAGACACAAACCCTGTTTGTTCCCTGTGTTTTTCAGCAAGCAGAGAAGCTGCTGCAGACACTTTCTTGCCCCTCTTCCACAAGTGAAGTATATTTTGTACCAGTTGGTGTATTCCTTGTCTGCAGAGCAAGAGCAAAGGTTTTAGGATCTAAATTGCTTGTTTTCCATGGAAGAGCTATGTAGAACACTATGCTTTGCTGTTGCTGTGTTGGTTTTCTAAAGACACAAACCCTGTTTGTTCCCTGTGTTTTCAGCAAGCAGAGAAGCTGCTGCAGACACTTTCTTGCCCCTTTTCCACAAGTGAAGTATATTTTGTACCAGTTGGTGTATTCCTCTTCTGCAGAGCAAGAGCAAAGGTTTTAGGATCTAAATTGCTTGTTTTCCATGGAAGAGCTATGTAGAACACTGTGCTTTGCTGTTGCTGTGTTGGTTTTCTCAAGACACAAGTCCTGTTGGTTGTCTGTGTTTGCAGCAAGCAGAGAAGCTGCTGCAGACACTTTCTTGCCCCTTTTCCACAAGTGAAGTATATTTTGTACCAGTTGGTGTATTCCTCGTCTGCAGAGCAAGAGCAAAGTGTGTTAGGACCTAAATTGCTTGATTTCCATGGAAGAGCTCTGTAGAACACTATGCTTTGCTGTTGCTGTGTCGGTTTTCTCAAGAAACAAACCCTGTTTGTTCTCTGTACTTGCAGCGAGCAGAGAAGCTCTTGAAGACACGTACCTGCTTTCTCCACTACTGACGTATATTTTGTACCAGTTGGTGTATTCCTCGTCTGGAGAGCAGGAGCAAAGGTTTTAGGACCTAAATTGCTTGATTTCCTTGGAAGAGATATGTAGAACACTGTGCTTTGCTGTTACTGTGTTGGTTTTCTCAAGACACAAGCCTTGTTAGTTGTCTGTGTTTGCAGCAAGCAGAGAAGCTGCTGCAGACACTTTCTTGCTCCTTTTCCACTAGTGAAGTATATTTTGTACCAGTTGGTGTATTCCTCGTCTGCAGAGCAAGAGCAAAGGTTTTAGGATCTAAATTGCTTGTTTTCCATGGAAGAGGAATGTAGAACACTATGCTTTGCTGTTGCTTGTGTTGGTTTTCTCAAGACACAAGTCCTGTTGGTTGTCTGTGTTTTCAGCAAGCAGAGAAGCTGCTGCAGACACTTTCTTGCCCCTTTTTCACAAGTGAAGTATATTTTGTACCAGTTGGTGTGTTCCTCGTCTGCAGAGCAAGAGCAAAGGTGTTAGGACCTAAATTGCTTGATTTCCATGGAAGAGCTCTGTAGAACACTATGCTTTGCTGTTACTGTGTTGGTTTTCTCAAGACACAAGTCCTGTTGGTTGTCTGTGTTTGCAGCAAGCAGAGAAGCTGCTGCAGACACTTTCTTGCCCCTTTTTCACAAGTGAAGTATATTTTGTACCAGTTGGTGTGTTCCTCGTCTGCAAAGCAAGAGCAAATGTGTTAGGACCTAAATTGCTTGATTTCCATGGAAGAGCTCTGTAGAACACTATGCTTTGCTGTTGCTGTGTTGGTTTTCTCAAGAAACAAACCCTGTTTGTTCTCTGTACTTGCAGCGAGCAGAGAAGCTCTTGAAGACACGTACCTGCTTTCTCCACTACTGACGTATATTTTGTACCAGTTGGTGTGTTCCTCGTCTGGAGAGCAGGAGCAAAGGTTTTAGGACCTAAATTGCTTGATTTCCTTGGAAGAGATATGTAGAACACTGTGCTTTGCTGTTACTGTGTTGGTTTTCTCAAGACACAAGCCTTGTTAGTTGTATGTGTTTCCAGCGAGCAGAAAAGCTGCTGCAGACACTTTCTTGCCCCTTTTCCACACGTGAAGTATATTTTGTACCAGTTGGTGTATTCCTCGTCTGCAGAGCAAGAGCAAAGGTTTTAGGATCTAAATTGCTTGTTTTCCATGGAAGAGCTATGTAGAACACTATGGTTTTCGGTTGCTGTGTTTGTTTTCTCAAGACACAAGCCCTGTTTGTTCTCTGTGTTTTCAGCAAGCAGAGAAGCTGCTGCAGACACTTTCTTGCTCCTTTTCCACTAGTGAAGTATATTTTGTACCAGTTGGTGTATTCCTCGTCTGGAGAGCAAGAGCAAAGGTTTTAGGACCTAAATTGCTTGATTTCCATGGAAGAGCTCTGTAGAACACTATGCTTTGCTGTTGCTGTGTCGGTTTTCTCAAGAAACAAACCCTGTTTGTTCTCTGTACTTGCAGCGAGCAGAGAAGCTCTTGAAGACACGTACCTGCTTTCTCCACTACTGACGTATATTTTGTACCAGTTGTGTATTCCTCGTCTGGAGAGCAGGAGCAAGGTTTTAGGACCTAAATTGCTTGATTTCCTTGGAAGAGATATGTAGAACACTGTGCTTTGCTGTTGCTGTGTTGGTTTTCTCAAGACACAAGCCTTGTTAGTTGTATGTGTTTCCAGCGAGCAGAGAAGCTGCTGCAGACACTTTCTTGCTCCTTTTTCACAAGTGAAGTATATTTTGTACCAGTTGGTGTGTTCCTCGTCTGCAAAGCAAGAGCAAATGTGTTAGGACCTAAATTGCTTGATTTCCATGGAAGAGCTCTGTAGAACACTATGCTTTGCTGTTGCTGTGTTGGTTTTCTCAAGAAACAAACCCTGTTTGTTCTCTGTACTTGCAGCGAGCAGAGAAGCTCTTGAAGACACGTACCTGCTTTCTCCACTACTGACGTATATTTTGTACCAGTTGGTGTATTCCTCGTCTGGAGAGCAGGAGCAAAGGTTTTAGACCTAAATTGCTTGATTTCCTTGGAAGAGATATGTAGAACACTGTGCTTTGCTGTTACTGTGTTGGTTTTCTCAAGACACAAGCCTTGTTAGTTGTATGTGTTTTCCAGCGAGCAGAAAAGCTGCTGCAGACACTTTCTTGCCCCTTTTCCACAACTGAAGTATATTTTGTACCAGTTGGTGTATTCCTCGTCTGCAGAGCAAGAGCAAAGGTTTTAGGATCTAAATTGCTTGTTTTCCATGAAAGAGCTCTGTAGAACACTATGGTTTTCGGTTGCTGTGTTTGTTTTCTCAAGACACAAGCCCTGTTTGTTCCCTGTGTTTTCAGCAAGCAGAGAAGCTGCTGCAGACACTTTCTTGCCCCTTTTCCACTAGTGAAGTATATTTTGTACCAGTTGGTGTATTCCTCGTCTGGAGAGCAGGAGCAAAGGTTTTAGGACCTAAATTGCTTGATTTCCTTGGAAGAGATATGTAGAACACTGTGCTTTGCTGTTGCTGTGTTGGTTTTCTCAAGACACAAGCCCTGTTTGTTCCCTGTGTTTTCAGCAAGCAGAGAAGCTGCTGCAGACACTTTCTTGCCCCTTTTACACAAGTGAAGTATATTTTGTACCAGTTGGTGTATTCCTCGTCTGCAGAGCAAAGAGCAAAGGTTTTAGGATCTAAATTGCTTGTTTTCCATGGAAGAGCTATGTAGAACACTATGCTTTGCTGTTGCTGTGTTGGTTTTCTCAAGACACAAGCCCTGTTTGTTCTCTGTGTTTTCAGCAAGCAGAGAAGCTGCTGCAGACACTTTTCTTGCTCCTTTTCCACTAGTGAAGTATATTTTGTACCAGTTGGTGTATTCCTCGTCTGGAGAGCAGGAGCAAAGGTTTTAGGACCTAAATTGCTTGATTTCCTTGGAAGAGATATGTAGAACACTGTGCTTTGCTGTTGCTGTGTTGGTTTTCTCAAGACACAAACCCTGTTTGTTCCCTGTGTTTTCAGCAAGCAGAGAAGCTGCTGCAGACACTTTCTTGCCCCTCTTCCACAAGTGAAGTATATTTGTACCAGTTGGTGTATTCCTTGTCTGCAGAGCAAGAGCAAAGGTTTTAGGATCTAAATTGCTTGATTTCCATGGAAGAGCTATGTAGAACACTATGCTTTGCTGTTGCTGTGTTGGTTTTCTAAAGACACAAACCCTGTTTGTTCCCTGTGTTTTCAGCAAGCAGAGAAGCTGCTGCAGACACTTTCTTGCCCCTTTTCCACAAGTGAAGTATATTTTGTACCAGTTGGTGTATTCCTCTTCTGCAGAGCAAGAGCAAAGGTTTTAGGATCTAAATTGCTTGTTTTCCATGGAAGAGCTATGTAGAACACTGTGCTTTGCTGTTGCTGTGTTGGTTTTCTCAAGACACAAGTCCTGTTGGTTGTCTGTGTTTGCAGCAAGCAGAGAAGCTGCTGCAGACACTTTCTTGCCCCTTTTCCACAAGTGAAGTATATTTTGTACCAGTTGGTGTATTCCTCGTCTGCAGAGCAAGAGCAAAGGTGTTAGGACCTAAATTGCTTGATTTCCATGGAAGAGCTCTGTAGAACACTATGCTTTGCTGTTGCTGTGTCGGTTTTCTCAAGAAACAAACCCTGTTTGTTCTCTGTACTTGCAGCGAGCAGAGAAGCTCTTGAAGACACGTACCTGCTTTCTCCACTACTGACGTATATTTTGTACCAGTTGGTGTATTCCTCGTCTGGAGAGCAGGAGCAAAGGTTTTAGGACCTAAATTGCTTGATTTCCTTGAAGAGATATGTAGAACACTGTGCTTTGCTGTTACTGTGTTGGTTTTCTCAAGACACAAGTCCTGTTGGTTGTCTGTGTTTGCAGCAAGCAGAGAAGCTGCTGCAGACACTTTCTTGCTCCTTTTCCACTAGTGAAGTATATTTTGTACCAGTTGGTGTATTCCTCGTCTGCAGAGCAAGAGCAAAGGTTTTAGGATCTAAATTGCTTGTTTTCCATGGAAGAGCTATGTAGAACACTATGGTTTTCGGTTGCTGTGTTTGTTTTCTCAAGACACAAGCCCTGTTTGTTCTCTGTGTTTTCAGCAAGCAGAGAAGCTGCTGCAGACACTTTCTTGCTCCTTTTCCACTAGTGAAGTATATTTTGTACCAGTTTGTGTATTCCTCGTCTGCAGAGCAAGAGCAAAGGTTTTAGGATCTAAATTGCTTGTTTTCCATGGAAGAGGAATGTAGAACACTATGCTTTGCTGTTGCTGTGTTGGTTTTCTCAAGACACAAGTCCTGTTGGTTGTCTGTGTTTTCAGCAAGCAGAGAAGCTGCTGCAGACACTTTCTTGCCCCTTTTCCACAAGTGAAGTATATTTTGTACCAGTTGGTGTGTTCCTCGTCTGCAGAGCAAGAGCAAAGGTGTTAGGACCTAAATTGCTTGATTTCCTTGGAAGAGATATGTAGAACACTATGCTTTGCTGTTACTGTGTTGGTTTTCTCAAGACACAAGTCCTGTTGGTTGTCTGAGTTTCCAGCGAGCAGAAAAGCTGCTGCAGACACTTTCTTGCCCCTTTTCCACAAGTGAAGTATATTTTGTACCAGTTGGTGTATTCCTCGTCTGGAGAGCAAGAGCAAAGGTTTTAGGATCTAAATTGCTTGTTTTCCATGGAAGAGCTATGTAGAACACTATGCTTTGCTGTTGCTGTGTTGGTTTTCTCAAGACACAAGTCCTGTTGGTTGTCTGTGTTTGCAGCAAGCAGAGAAGCTGCTGCAGACACTTTCTTGCCCCTTTTTCACAAATGAAGTATATTTTGTACCAGTTGGTGTGTTCCTCGTCTGCAAAGCAAGAGCAAATGTGTTAGGACCTAAATTGCTTGATTTCCATGGAAGAACTCTGTAGAACACTATGCTTTGCTGTTGCTGTGTTGGTTTTCTCAAGAAACAAACCCTGTTTGTTCTCTGTACTTGCAGCGAGCAGAGAAGCTCTTGAAGACACGTACCTGCTTTCTCCACTACTGACGTATATTTTTGTACCAGTTGGTGTATTCCTCGTCTGGAGAGCAGGAGCAAAGGTTTTAGGACCTAAATTGCTTGATTTCCTTGGAAGAGATATGTAGAACACTGTGCTTTGCTGTTACTGTGTTGGTTTTTCTCAAGACACAAGCCTTGTTAGTTGTATGTGTTTCCAGCGAGCAGAAAAGCTGCTGCAGACACTTTCTTGCCCCTTTTCCACAAGTGAAGTATATTTTGTACCAGTTGGTGTATTCCTCGTCTGGAGAGCAAGAGCAAAGGTTTTAGGACCTAAATTGCTTGATTTCCTTGGAAGAGCTCTGTAGAACACTATGCTTTGCTGTTGCTGTGTCGGTTTTCTCAAGAAACAAACCCTGTTTGTTCTCTGTACTTGCAGCGAGCAGAGAAGCTCTTGAAGACACGTACCTGCTTTCTCCACTACTGACGTATATTTTGTACCAGTTGGTGTATTCCTCGTCTGGAGAGCAGGAGCAAAGGTTTTAGGACCTAAATTGCTTGATTTCCTTGGAAGAGATATGTAGAACACTGTGCTTTGCTGTTGCTGTGTTGGTTTTCTCAAGACACAAGCCTTGTTAGTTGTATGTGTTTCCAGCGATCAGAAAAGCTGCTGCAGACACTTTCTTGCCCCTTTTCCACAAGTGAAGTATATTTTGTACCAGTTGGTGTATTCCTCGTCTGCAGAGCAAGAGCAAAGGATTTAGGATCTAAATTGCTTGTTTTCCATGGAAGAGCTATGTAGAACACTATGGTTTTCGGTTGCTGTGTTTGTTTTCTCAAGACACAAGCCCTGTTTGTTCTCTGTGTTTTCAGCAAGCAGAGAAGCTGCTGCAGACACTTTCTTGCTCCTTTTCCACTAGTGAAGTATATTTTGTACCAGTTTGTGTATTCTTCGTCTGCAGAGCAAGAGCAAAGGTTTTAGGATCTAAATTGCTTGTTTTCCATGGAAGAGCTATGTAGAACACTATGCTTTGCTGTTGCTGTGTTGGTTTTCTCAAGACACAAGCCCTGTTGGTTGTCTGTGTTTGCAGCAAGCAGAGAAGCTCTTGAAGACACGTACCTGCTTTCTCCACTACTGACATATATTTTGTACCAGTTGGTGTGTTCCTCGTCTGCAAAGCAAGAGCAAAGGTTTTAGGACTTAAATTGCTTGTTTTCCATGGAAGAGCTCTGTAGAACACTATGCTTTGCTGTTATTGTGTTGGTTTTCTCAAGACACAAGTCTTGTTGGTTGTCTGAGTTTCCAGCGAGCAGAAAAGCTGCTGCAGACACTTTCTTGCCCCTTTTCCACAAGTGAAGTATATTTTGTACCAGTTGGTGTATTCCTCGTCTGCAGAGCAAGAGCAAAGGTTTTAGGATCTAAATTGCTTGTTTTCCATGGAAGAGCTCTGTAGAACACTATGCTTTGCTGTTGCTGTGTTGGTTTTCTAAAGACACAAACCCTGTTTGTTCCCTGTGTTTTCAGCAAGCAGAGAAGCTGCTGCAGACACTTTCTTGCCCCTTTTCCACAAGTGAAGTATATTTTGTACCAGTTGGTGTATTCCTCTTCTGCAGAGCAAGAGCAAAGGTTTTAGGATCTAAATTGCTTGTTTTCCATGGAAGAGCTCTGTAGAACACAATGCTTTGCTGTTGCTGTGTTGGTTTTCTCAAGACACAAGTCCTGTTGGTTGTCTGTGTTTGCAGCAAGCAGAGAAGCTGCTGCAGACACTTTCTTGCTCCTTTTTCACAAGTGAAGTATATTTTGTACCAGTTGGTGTGTTCCTCGTCTGCAAAGCAAGAGCAAATGTGTTAGGACCTAAATTGCTTGATTTCCATGGAAGAGCTCTGTAGAACACTATGCTTTGCTGTTGCTGTGTTGGTTTTCTCAAGAAACAAACCCTGTTTGTTCTCTGTACTTGCAGCGAGCAGAGAAGCTCTTGAAGACACGTACCTGCTTTCTCCACTACTGACGTATATTTTGTACCAGTTGGTGTATTCCTCGTCTGGAGAGCAGGAGCAAAGGTTTTAGGACCTAAATTGCTTGATTTCCTTGGAAGAGATATGTAGAACACTGTGCTTTGCTGTTACTGTGTTGGTTCTCTCAAGACACAAGCCTTGTTAGTTGTATGTGTTTCCAGCGAGCAGAAAAGCTGCTGCAGACACTTTCTTGCCCCTTTTCCACAACTGAAGTATATTTTGTACCAGTTGGTGTATTCCTCGTCTGGGAGAGCAGGAGCAAAGGTTTAGGACCTAAATTGCTTGATTTCCTTGGAAGAGATATGTAGAACACTGTGCTTTGCTGTTGCTGTGTTGGTTTTCTCAAGACACAAGCCTTGTTAGTTGTATGTGTTTCCAGCGAGCAGAAAAGCTGCTGCAGACACTTTCTTGCCCCTTTTCCACAAGGTGAAGTATATTTTGTACCAGTTGGTGTATTCCTCGTCTGCAGAGCAAGAGCAAAGGATTTAGGATCTAAATTGCTTGTTTTCCATGGAAGAGCTCTGTAGAACACTATGGTTTTCGGTTGCTGTGTTTGTTTTCTCAAGACACAAGCCCTGTTTGTTCTCTGTGTTTTCAGCAAGCAGAGAAGCTGCTGCAGACACTTTCTTGCTCCTTTTCCACTAGTGAAGTATATTTTGTACCAGTTTGTGTATTCTTCGTCTGCAGAGCAAGAGCAAAGGTTTTAGGATCTAAATTGCTTGTTTTCCATGGAAGAGCTATGTAGAACACTATGCTTTGCTGTTGCTGTGTTGGTTTTCTCAAGACACAAGCCCTGTTGGTTGTCTGTGTTTGCAGCAAGCAGAGAAGCTCTTGAAGGACACGTACCTGCTTTCTTCCACTACTGACATATATTTTGTACCAGTTGGTGTGTTCCTCGTCTGCAAAGCAAGAGCAAAGGTTTTTAGGACTTAAATTGCTTGTTTTCCATGGAAGAGCTCTGTAGAACACTATGCTTTGCTGTTATTGTGTTGGTTTTCTCAAGACACAAGTCTTGTTGGTTGTCTGAGTTTCCAGCGAGCAGAAAAGCTGCTGCAGACACTTTCTTGCCCCTTTTCCACAAGTGAAGTATATTTTGTACCAGTTGGTGTATTCCTCGTCTGCAGAGCAAGAGCAAAGGTTTTAGGATCTAAAATTGCTTGTTTTCCATGGAAGAGCTCTGTAGAACACTATGCTTTGCTGTTGCTGTGTTGGTTTTCTAAAGACACAAACCCTGTTTGTTCCTGTGTTTTCAGCAAGCAGAGAAGCTGCTGCAGACACTTTCTTGCCCCTTTTCCACAAGTGAAGTATATTTTGTACCAGTTGGTGTATTCCTCTTCTGCAGAGCAAGAGCAAAGGTTTTAGGATCTAAATTGCTTGTTTTCCATGGAAGAGCTCTGTAGAACACAATGCTTTGCTGTTGCTGTGTTGGTTTTCTCAAGACACAAGTCCTGTTGGTTGTCTGTGTTTGCAGCAAGCAGAGAAGCTGCTGCAGACACTTTCTTGCTCCTTTTTCACAAGTGAAGTATATTTTGTACCAGTTGGTGTGTTCCTCGTCTGCAAAGCAAGAGCAAATGTGTTAGGACCTAAATTGCTTGATTTCCATGGAAGAGCTCTGTAGAACACTATGCTTTGCTGTTGCTGTGTTGGTTTTCTCAAGAAACAAACCCTGTTTGTTCTCTGTACTTGCAGCGAGCAGAGAAGCTCTTGAAGACACGTACCTGCTTTCTCCACTACTGACGTATATTTTGTACCAGTTGGTGTATTCCTCGTCTGGAGAGCAGGAGCAAAGGTTTTAGGACCTAAATTGCTTGATTTCCTTGGAAGAGATATGTAGAACACTGTGCTTTGCTGTTACTGTGTTGGTTCTCTCAAGACACAAGCCTTGTTAGTTGTATGTGTTTCCAGCGAGCAGAAAAGCTGCTGCAGACACTTTCTTGCCCTTTTCCACAACTGAAGTATATTTTGTACCAGTTGGTGTATTCCTCGTCTGGAGAGCAGGAGCAAAGGTTTTAGGACCTAAATTGCTTGA
Source organism: Prinia subflava (assembly GCF_021018805.1). Classification (NCBI taxonomy): domain Eukaryota; kingdom Metazoa; phylum Chordata; class Aves; order Passeriformes; family Cisticolidae; genus Prinia; species Prinia subflava. Next base: position 12,124 of record NW_026960837.1, on the reverse strand, counting down.
TTTCCTTGGAAGAGATATGTAGAACACTGTGCTTTGCTGTTGCTGTGTTGGTTTTCTCAAGACACAAGCCCTGTTTGTTCCCTGTGTTTTTCAGCAAGCAGAGAAGCTGCTGCAGACACTTTCTTGCCCCTTTTACACAAGTGAAGTATATTTGTACCAGTTGGTGTATTCCTCGTCTGCAGAGCAAGAGCAAAGGTTTTAGGATCTAAATTGCTTGTTTTCCATGGAAGAGCTATGTAGAACACTATGCTTTGCTGTTGCTGTGTTGGTTTTCTAAAGACACAAACCCTGTTTGTTCTCTGTGTTTTCAGCAAGCAGAGAAGCTGCTGCAGACACTTTCTTGCCCCTTTTCCACTAGTGAAGTATATTTTGTACCAGTTGGTGTATTCTCGTCTGGAGAGCAGGAGCAAAGGTTTTAGGACCTAAATTGCTTGATTTCCTTGGAAGAGATATGTAGAACACTGTGCTTTGTTGTTGCTGTGTTGGTTTTCTCAAGACACAAACCCTGTTTGTTCCCTGTGTTTTCAGCAAGCAGAGAAGCTGCTGCAGACACTTTCTTGCCCCTTTTCCACAAGTGAAGTATATTTTGTACCAGTTGGTGTATTCCTCGTCTGGAGAGCAAGAGCAAAGGTTTTAGGACCTAAATTGCTTGATTTCCATGGAAGAGCTCTGTAGAACACTATGCTTTGCTGTTGCTGTGTCGGTTTTGTCAAGAAACAAACCCTGTTTGTTCTCTGTACTTGCAGCGAGCAGAGAAGCTCTTGAAGACACGTACCTGCTTTCTCCACTACTGACGTATATTTTGTACCAGTTGGTGTATTCCTCGTCTGGAGAGCAGGAGCAAAGGTTTTAGGACCTAAATTGCTTGATTTCCTTGGAAGAGATATGTAGAACACTGTGCTTTGCTGTTGCTGTGTTGGTTTTCTCAAGACACAAGCCTTGTTAGTTGTATGTGTTTTCCAGCGAGCAGAGAAGCTGCTGCAGACACTTCTTGCCCCTTTTCCACAAGTGAAGTATATTTTGTACCAGTTGGTGTATTCCTCTTCTGCAGAGCAAGAGCAAAGGTTTTAGGATCTAAATTGCTTGTTTTCCATGGAAGAGCTCTGTAGAACACAATGCTTTGCTGTTGCTGTGTTGGTTTTCTCAAGACACAAGTCCTGTTGGTTGTCTGTGTTTGCAGCAAGCAGAGAAGCTGCTGCAGACACTTTCTTGCTCCTTTTTCACAAGTGAAGTATATTTTGTACCAGTTGGTGTGTTCCTCGTCTGCAAAGCAAGAGCAAATGTGTTAGGACCTAAATTGCTTGATTTCCATGGAAGAGCTCTGTAGAACACTATGCTTTGCTGTTGCTGTGTTGGTTTCTCAAGAAACAAACCCTGTTTGTTCTCTGTACTTGCAGCGAGCAGAGAAGCTCTTGAAGACACGTACCTGCTTTCTCCACTACTGACGTATATTTTGTACCAGTTGGTGTATTCCTCGTCTGGAGAGCAGGAGCAAAGGTTTTAGGACCTAAATTGCTTGATTTCCTTGGAAGAGATATGTAGAACACTGTGCTTTGCTGTTACTGTGTTGGTTTTCTCAAGACACAAGCCTTGTTAGTTGTATGTGTTTCCAGCGAGCAGAAAAGCTGCTGCAGACACTTTCTTGCCCCTTTTCCACAAGTGAAGTATATTTTGTACCAGTTGGTGTATTCCTCGTCTGCAGAGCAAGAGCAAAGGTTTTAGGATCTAAATTGCTTGTTTTCCATGGAAGAGCTCTGTAGAACACTATGGTTTTCGGTTGCTGTGTTTGTTTTCTCAAGACACAAGCCCTGTTTGTTCCCTGTGTTTTCAGCAAGCAGAGAAGCTGCTGCAGACACTTTCTTGCTCCTTTTCCACTAGTGAAGTATATTTTGTGCCAGTTGGTGTATTCCTCGTCTGGAGAGCAGGAGCAAAGGTTTTAGGACCTAAATTGCTTGATTTCCTTGGAAGAGATATGTAGAACACTGTGCTTTGCTGTTGCTGTGTTGGTTTTCTCAAGACACAAGCCCTGTTTTTTCCCTGTGTTTTCAGCAAGCAGAGAAGCTGCTGCAGACACTTTCTTGCCCCTTTTCCACAAGTGAAGTATATTTTGTACCAGTTGGTGTATTCCTCGTCTGCAGAGCAAGAGCAAAGGTTTTAGGATCTAAATTGCTTGTTTTCCATGGAAGAGCTATGTAGAACACTATGCTTTGCTGTTGCTGTGTTGGTTTTCTAAAGACACAAACCCTGTTTGTTCTCTGTGTTTTCAGCAAGCAGAGAAGCTGCTGCAGACACTTTCTTGCTCCTTTTCCACTAGTGAAGTATATTTTGTACCAGTTGGTGTATTCCTCGTCTGGAGAGCAGGAGCAAAGGTTTTAGGACCTAAATTGCTTGATTTCCTTGGAAGAGATATGTAGAACACTGTGCTTTGCTGTTGCTGTGTTGGTTTTCTCAAGACACAAACCCTGTTTGTTCCCTGTGTTTTCAGCAAGCAGAGAAGCTGCTGCAGACACTTTCTTGCCCCTCTTCCACAAGTGAAGTATATTTTGTACCAGTTGGTGTATTCCTTGTCTGCAGAGCAAGAGCAAAGGTTTTAGGATCTAAATTGCTTGTTTTCCATGGAAGAGCTATGTAGAACACTATGCTTTGCTGTTGCTGTGTTGGTTTTCTAAAGACACAAACCCTGTTTGTTCCCTGTGTTTTCAGCAAGCAGAGAAGCTGCTGCAGACACTTTCTTGCCCCTTTTCCACAAGTGAAGTATATTTTGTACCAGTTGGTGTATTCCTCTTCTGCAGAGCAAGAGCAAAGGTTTTAGGATCTAAATTGCTTGTTTTCCATGGAAGAGCTATGTAGAACACTGTGCTTTGCTGTTGCTGTGTTGGTTTTCTCAAGACACAAGTCCTGTTGGTTGTCTGTGTTTGCAGCAAGCAGAGAAGCTGCTGCAGACACTTTCTTGCCCCTTTTCCACAAGTGAAGTATATTTTGTACCAGTTGGTGTATTCCTCGTCTGCAGAGCAAGAGCAAAGGTGTTAGGGACCTAAATTGCTTGATTCCATGAAGAGCTCTGTAGAACACTATGCTTTGCTGTTGCTGTGTCGGTTTTCTCAAGAAACAAACCCTGTTTGTTCTCTGTACTTGCAGCGAGCAGAGAAGCTCTTGAAGACACGTACCTGCTTTCTCCACTACTGACGTATATTTTGTACCAGTTGGTGTATTCCTCGTCTGGAGAGCAGGAGCAAAGGTTTTAGGACCTAAATTGCTTGATTTCCTTGGAAGAGATATGTAGAACACTGTGCTTTGCTGTTACTGTGTTGGTTTTCTCAAGACACAAGCCTTGTTAGTTGTCTGTGTTTGCAGCAAGCAGAGAAGCTGCTGCAGACACTTTCTTGCTCCTTTTCCACTAGTGAAGTATATTTTGTACCAGTTGGTGTATTCCTCGTCTGCAGAGCAAGAGCAAAGGTTTTAGGATCTAAATTGCTTGTTTTCCATGGAAGAGGAATGTAGAACACTATGCTTTGCTGTTGCTGTGTTGGTTTTCTCAAGACACAAGTCCTGTTGGTTGTCTGTGTTTTCAGCAAGCAGAGAAGCTGCTGCAGACACTTTCTTGCCCCTTTTCCACAAGTGAAGTATATTTTGTACCCAGTTGGTGTGTTCCTCGTCTGCAGAGCAAGAGCAAAGGTGTTAGGACCTAAATTGCTTGATTTCCATGGAAGAGCTCTGTAGAACACTATGCTTTGCTGTTACTGTGTTGGTTTTCTCAAGACACAAGTCCTGTTGGTTGTCTGTGTTTGCAGCAAGCAGAGAAGCTGCTGCAGACACTTTCTTGCCCCTTTTTCACAAGTGAAGTATATTTTGTACCAGTTGGTGTGTTCCTCGTCTGCAAAGCAAGAGCAAATGTGTTAGGACCTAAATTGCTTGATTTCCATGGAAGAGCTCTGTAGAACACTATGCTTTGCTGTTGCTGTGTTGGTTTTCTCAAGAAACAAACCCTGTTTGTTCTCTGTACTTGCAGCGAGCAGAGAAGCTCTTGAAGACACGTACCTGCTTTCTCCACTACTGACGTATATTTTTGTACCAGTTGGTGTGTTCCTCGTCTGGAGAGCAGGAGCAAAGGTTTTAGGACCTAAATTGCTTGATTTCCTTGGAAGAGATATGTAGAACACTGTGCTTTGCTGTTACTGTGTTGGTTTTCTCAAGACACAAGCCTTGTTAGTTGTATGTGTTTCCAGCGAGCAGAAAAGCTGCTGCAGACACTTTCTTGCCCCTTTTCCACACGTGAAGTATATTTTGTACCAGTTGGTGTATTCCTCGTCTGCAGAGCAAGAGCAAAGGTTTTAGGATCTAAATTGCTTGTTTTCCATGGAAGAGCTATGTAGAACACTATGGTTTTCGGTTGCTGTGTTTGTTTTCTCAAGACACAAGCCCTGTTTGTTCCCTGTGTTTTCAGCAAGCAGAGAAGCTGCTGCAGACACTTTCTTGCTCCTTTTCCACTAGTGAAGTATATTTTGTACCAGTTGGTGTATTCCTCGTCTGGAGAGCAAGAGCAAAGGTTTTAGGACCTAAATTGCTTGATTTCCATGGAAGAGCTCTGTAGAACACTATGCTTTGCTGTTGCTGTGTCGGTTTTCTCAAGAAACAAACCCTGTTTGTTCTCTGTACTTGCAGCGAGCAGAGAAGCTCTTGAAGACACGTACCTGCTTTCTCCACTACTGACGTATATTTTGTACCAGTTGGTGTATTCCTCGTCTGGAGAGCAGGAGCAAAGGTTTTAGGACCTAAATTGCTTGATTTCCTTGGAAGAGATATGTAGAACACTGTGCTTTGCTGTTGCTGTGTTGTTTTCTCAAGACACAAGCCTTGTTAGTTGTATGTGTTTCCAGCGAGCAGAGAAGCTGCTGCAGACACTTTCTTGCCCCTTTTCCACAAGTGAAGTATATTTTGTACCAGTTGGTGTATTCCTCTTCTGCAGAGCAAGAGCAAAGGTTTTAGGATCTAAATTGCTTGTTTTCCATGGAAGAGCTCTGTAGAACACAATGCTTTGCTGTTGCTGTGTTGGTTTTCTCAAGACACAAGTCCTGTTGGTTGTCTGTGTTTGCAGCAAGCAGAGAAGCTGCTGCAGACACTTTCTTGCTCCTTTTTCACAAGTGAAGTATATTTTGTACCAGTTGGTGTGTTCCTCGTCTGCAAAGCAAGAGCAAATGTGTTAGGACCTAAATTGCTTGATTTCCATGGAAGAGCTCTGTAGAACACTATGCTTTGCTGTTGCTGTGTTGGTTTTCTCAAGAAACAAACCCTGTTTGTTCTCTGTACTTGCAGCGAGCAGAGAAGCTCTTGAAGACACGTACCTGCTTTCTCCACTACTGACGTATATTTTGTACCAGTTGGTGTATTCCTCATCTGGAGAGCAGGAGCAAAGGTTTTAGGACCTAAATTGCTTGATTTCCTTGGAAGAGATATGTAGAACACTGTGCTTTGCTGTTACTGTGTTGGTTTCTCAAGACACAAGCCTTGTTAGTTGTATGTGTTTCCAGCAAGCAGAAAAGCTGCTGCAGACACTTTCTTGCCCCTTTTCCACAACTGAAGTATATTTTGTACCAGTTGGTGTATTCCTCGTCTGCAGAGCAAGAGCAAAGGTTTTAGGATCTAAATTGCTTGTTTTCCATGGAAGAGCTCTGTAGAACACTATGGTTTTCGGTTGCTGTGTTTGTTTTCTCAAGACACAAGCCCTGTTTGTTCCCTGTGTTTTCAGCAAGCAGAGAAGCTGCTGCAGACACTTTCTTGCTCCTTTTCCACTAGTGAAGTATATTTTGTACCAGTTGGTGTATTCCTCGTCTGGAGAGCAGGAGCAAAGGTTTTAGGACCTAAATTGCTTGATTTCCTTGGAAGAGATATGTAGAACACTGTGCTTTGCTGTTGCTGTGTTGGTTTTCTCAAGACACAAGCCCTGTTTGTTCCCTGTGTTTTCAGCAAGCAGAGAAGCTGCTGCAGACACTTTCTTGCCCCTTTTACACAAGTGAAGTATATTTTGTACCAGTTGGTGGATTCCTCGTCTGCAGAGCAAGAGCAAAGGTTTTAGGATCTAAATTGCTTGTTTTCCATGGAAGAGCTATGTAGAACACTATGCTTTGCTGTTGCTGTGTTGGTTTTCTCAAGACACAACCCTGTTTGTTCTCTGTGTTTTCAGCAAGCAGAGAAGCTGCTGCAGACACTTTCTTGCTCCTTTTCCACTAGTGAAGTATATTTTGTACCAGTTGGTGTATTCCTCGTCTGGAGAGCAGGAGCAAAGGTTTTAGGACCTAAATTGCTTGATTTCCTTGGAAGAGATATGTAGAACACTGTGCTTTGCTGTTGCTGTGTTGGTTTTCTCAAGACACAAACCCTGTTTGTCCCTGTGTTTTCAGCAAGCAGAGAAGCTGCTGCAGACACTTTCTTGCCCCTCTTCCACAAGTGAAGTATATTTTGTACCAGTTGGTGTATTCCTTGTCTGCAGAGCAAGAGCAAAGGTTTTAGGATCTAAATTGCTTGATTTCCATGGAAGAGCTATGTAGAACACTATGCTTTGCTGTTGCTGTGTTGGTTTCTAAAGACACAAACCCTGTTTGTTCCCTGTGTTTCAGCAAGCAGAGAAGCTGCTGCAGACACTTTCTTGCCCCTTTTCCACAAGTGAAGTATATTTTGTACCAGTTGGTGTATTCCTCTTCTGCAGAGCAAGAGCAAAGGTTTTAGGATCTAAATTGCTTGTTTTCCATGGAAGAGCTCTGTAGAACACTATGCTTTGCTGTTACTGTGTTGGTTTTCTCAAGACACAAGTCCTGTTGGTTGTCTGTGTTTGCAGCAAGCAGAGAAGCTGCTGCAGACACTTTCTTGCCCCTTTTTCACAAGTGAAGTATATTTTGTACCAGTTGGTGTGTTCCTCGTCTGCAAAGCAAGAGCAAATGTGTTAGGACCTAAATTGCTTGATTTCCATGGAAGAGCTCTGTAGAACACTATGCTTTGCTGTTGCTGTGTTGGTTTTCTCAAGAAACAAACCCTGTTTGTTCTCTGTACTTGCAGCGAGCAGAGAAGCTCTTGAAGACACGTACCTGCTTTCTCCACTACTGACGTATATTTTGTACCAGTTGGTGTGTTTCCTCGTCTGGAGAGCAGGAGCAAAGGTTTTAGGACCTAAATTGCTTGATTTCCTTGGAAGAGATATGTAGAACACTGTGCTTTGCTGTTACTGTGTTGGTTTTCTCAAGACACAAGCCTTGTTAGTTGTATGTGTTTCCAGCGAGCAGAAAAGCTGCTGCAGACACTTTCTTGCCCCTTTTCCACACGTGAAGTATATTTTGTACCAGTTGGTGTATTCCTCGTCTGCAGAGCAAGAGCAAAGGTTTTAGGATCTAAATTGCTTGTTTCCATGGAAGAGCTATGTAGAACACTATGGTTTTCGGTTGCTGTGTTTGTTTTCTCAAGACACAAGCCCTGTTTGTTCTCTGTGTTTTCAGCAAGCAGAGAAGCTGCTGCAGACACTTTCTTGCTCCTTTTCCACTAGTGAAGTATATTTTGTACCAGTTGGTGTATTCCTCGTCTGGAGAGCAAGAGCAAAGGTTTTAGGACCTAAATTGCTTGATTTCCATGGAAGAGCTCTGTAGAACACTATGCTTTGCTGTTGCTGTGTCGGTTTTGTCAAGAAACAAACCCTGTTTGTTCTCTGTACTTGCAGCGAGCAGAGAAGCTCTTGAAGACACGTACCTGCTTTCTCACTACTGACGTATATTTTGTACCAGTTGGTGTATTCCTCGTCTGGAGAGCAGGAGCAAAGGTTTTAGGACCTAAATTGCTTGATTTTCCTTGGAAGAGATATGTAGAACACTGTGCTTTGCTGTTGCTGTGTTGGTTTTCTCAAGACACAAGCCTTGTTAGTTGTATGTGTTTCCAGCGAGCAGAGAAGCTGCTGCAGACACTTTCTTGCCCCTTTTCCACAAGTGAAGTATATTTTGTACCAGTTGGTGTATTCCTCTTCTGCAGAGCAAGAGCAAAGGTTTTAGGATCTAAATTGCTTGTTTTCCATGGAAGAGCTCTGTAGAACACAATGCTTTGCTGTTGCTGTGTTGGTTTTCTCAAGACACAAGTCCTGTTGGTTGTCTGTGTTTGCAGCAAGCAGAGAAGCTGCTGCAGACACTTTCTTGCTCCTTTTTCACAAGTGAAGTATATTTTGTACCAGTTGGTGTGTTCCTCGTCTGCAAAGCAAGAGCAAATGTGTTAGGACCTAAATTGCTTGATTTCCATGGAAGAGCTCTGTAGAACACTATGCTTTGCTGTTGCTGTGTTGGTTTTCTCAAGAAACAAACCCTGTTTGTTCTCTGTACTTGCAGCGAGCAGAGAAGCTCTTGAAGACACGTACCTGCTTTCTCCACTACTGACGTATATTTTTGTACCAGTTGGTGTATTCCTCATCTGGAGAGCAGGAGCAAAGGTTTTAGGACCTAAATTGCTTGATTTCCTTGGAAGAGATATGTAGAACACTGTGCTTTGCTGTTACTGTGTTGGTTTTCTCAAGACACAAGCCTTGTTAGTTGTATGTGTTTCCAGCAAGCAGAAAAGCTGCTGCAGACACTTTCTTGCCCCTTTTCCACAACTGAAGTATATTTTGTACCAGTTGGTGTATTCCTCGTCTGCAGAGCAAGAGCAAAGGTTTTAGGATCTAAATTGCTTGTTTTCCATGGAAGAGCTCTGTAGAACACTATGGTTTTCGGTTGCTGTGTTTGTTTTCTCAAGACACAAGCCCTGTTTGTTCCCTGTGTTTTCAGCAAGCAGAGAAGCTGCTGCAGACACTTTCTTGCTCCTTTTCCACTAGTGAAGTATATTTTGTACCAGTTGGTGTATTCCTCGTCTGGAGAGCAGGAGCAAAGGTTTTAGGACCTAAATTGCTTGATTTCCTTGGAAGAGATATGTAGAACACTGTGCTTTGCTGTTGCTGTGTTGGTTTTCTCAAGACACAAGCCCTGTTTGTTCCCTGTGTTTTCAGCAAGCAGAGAAGCTGCTGCAGACACTTTCTTGCCCCTTTTACACAAGTGAAGTATATTTTGTACCAGTTGGTGTATTCCTCGTCTGCAGAGCAAGAGCAAAGGTTTTAGGATCTAAATTGCTTGTTTTCCATGGAAGAGCTATGTAGAACACTATGCTTTGCTGTTGCTGTGTTGGTTTTCTCAAGACACAAACCCTGTTTGTTCTCTGTGTTTTCAGCAAGCAGAGAAGCTGCTGCAGACACTTTCTTGCTCCTTTTCCACTAGTGAAGTATATTTTGTACCAGTTGGTGTATTCCTCGTCTGGAGAGCAGGAGCAAAGGTTTTAGGACCTAAATTGCTTGATTTCCTTGGAAGAGATATGTAGAACACTGTGCTTTGCTGTTGCTGTGTTGGTTTTCTCAAGACACAAACCCTGTTTGTTCCCTGTGTTTTCAGCAAGCAGAGAAGCTGCTGCAGACACTTTCTTGCCCCTCTTCCACAAGTGAAGTATATTTTGTACCAGTTGGTGTATTCCTTGTCTGCAGAGCAAGAGCAAAGGTTTTAGGATCTAAATTGCTTGATTTCCATGGAAGAGCTATGTAGAACACTATGCTTTGCTGTTGCTGTGTTGGTTTTCTAAAGACACAAACCCTGTTTGTTCCCTGTGTTTTCAGCAAGCAGAGAAGCTGCTGCAGACACTTTCTTGCCCCTTTTCCACAAGTGAAGTATATTTTGTACCAGTTGGTGTATTCCTCTTCTGCAGAGCAAGAGCAAAGGTTTTAGGATCTAAATTGCTTGTTTTCCATGAAGAGCTCTGTAGAACACTATGCTTTGCTGTTACTGTGTTGGTTTTCTCAAGACACAAGTCCTGTTGGTTGTCTGTGTTTGCAGCAAGCAGAGAAGCTGCTGCAGACACTTTCTTGCCCCTTTTTCACAAGTGAAGTATATTTTGTACCAGTTGGTGTGTTCCTCGTCTGCAAAGCAAGAGCAAATGTGTTAGGACCTAAATTGCTTGATTTCCATGGAAGAGCTCTGTAGAACACTATGCTTTGCTGTTGCTGTGTTGGTTTTTCTCAAGAAACAAACCCTGTTTGTTCTCTGTACTTGCAGCGAGCAGAGAAGCTCTTGAAGACACGTACCTGCTTTCTCCACTACTGACGTATATTTTGTACCAGTTGGTGTGTTCCTCGTCTGGAGAGCAGGAGCAAAGGTTTTAGGACCTAAATTGCTTGATTTCCTTGGAAGAGATATGTAGAACACTGTGCTTTGCTGTTACTGTGTTGGTTTTCTCAAGACACAAGCCTTGTTAGTTGTATGTGTTTCCCAGCGAGCAGAAAAGCTGCTGCAGACACTTCTTGCCCCTTTTCCACACGTGAAGTATATTTTGTACCAGTTGGTGTATTCCTCGTCTGCAGAGCAAGAGCAAAGGTTTTTAGGATCTAAATTGCTTGTTTTCCATGGAAGAGCTATGTAGAACACTATGGTTTTCGGTTGCTGTGTTTGTTTTCTCAAGACACAAGCCCTGTTTGTTCCCTGTGTTTTCAGCAAGCAGAGAAGCTGCTGCAGACACTTTCTTGCTCCTTTTCCACTAGTGAAGTATATTTTGTACCAGTTGGTGTATTCCTCGTCTGGAGAGCAGGAGCAAAGGTTTTAGGACCTAAATTGCTTGATTTCCTTGGAAGAGATATGTAGAACACTGTGCTTTGCTGTTGCTGTGTTGGTTTTCTCAAGACACAAGCCCTGTTTGTTCCCTGTGTTTTCAGCAAGCAGAGAAGCTGCTGCAGACACTTTCTTGCCCCTTTTACACAAGTGAAGTATATTTTGTACCAGTTGGTGTATTCCTCGTCTGCAGAGCAAGAGCAAAGGTTTTAGGATCTAAATTGCTTGTTTTCCATGGAAGAGCTATGTAGAACACTATGCTTTGCTGTTGCTGTGTTGGTTTTCTCAAGACACAAACCCTGTTTGTTCTCTGTGTTTTCAGCAAGCAGAGAAGCTGCTGCAGACACTTTCTTGCTCCTTTTCCACTAGTGAAGTATATTTTGTACCAGTTGGTGTATTCCTCGTCTGGAGAGCAGGAGCAAAGGTTTTAGGACCTAAATTGCTTGATTTCCTTGGAAGAGATATGTAGAACACTGTGCTTTGCTGTTGCTGTGTTGGTTTTCTCAAGACACAAACCCTGTTTGTTCCCGGTGTTTTCAGCAAGCAGAGAAGCTGCTGCAGACACTTTCTTGCCCCTCTTCCACAAGTGAAGTATATTTTGTACCAGTTGGTGTATTCCTTGTCTGCAGAGCAAGAGCAAAGGTTTTAGGATCTAAATTGCTTGATTTCCATGGAAGAGCTATGTAGAACACTATGCTTTGCTGTTGCTGGTGTTGGTTTTCTAAAGACACAAACCCTGTTTGTTCCCTGTGTTTTCAGCAAGCAGAGAAGCTGCTGCAGACACTTTCTTGCCCCTTTTCCACAAGTGAAGTATATTTTGTACCAGTTGGTGTATTCCTCTTCTGCAGAGCAAGAGCAAAGGTTTTAGGATCTAAATTGCTTGTTTTCCATGGAAGAGCTATGTAGAACACTGTGCTTTGCTGTTGCTGTGTTGGTTTTCTCAAGACACAAGTCCTGTTGGTTGTCTGTGTTTGCAGCAAGCAGAGAAGCTGCTGCAGACACTTTCTTGCCCCTTTTCCACAAGTGAAGTATATTTTGTACCAGTTGGTATATTCCTCGTCTGCAGAGCAAGAGCAAAGGTGTTAGGACCTAAATTGCTTGATTTCCATGGAAGAGCTCTGTAGAACACTATGCTTTGCTGTTGCTGTGTCGGTTTTCTCAAGAAACAAACCCTGTTTGTTCTCTGTACTTGCAGCGAGCAGAGAAGCTCTTGAAGACACGTACCTGCTTTCTCCACTACTGACGTATATTTTGTACCAGTTGGTGTATTCCTCGTCTGGAGAGCAGGAGCAAAGGTTTTAGGACCTAAAATTGCTTGATTTCCTTGGAAGAGATATGTAGAACACTGTGCTTTGCTGTTACTGTGTTGGTTTTCTCAAGACACAAGTCCTGTTGGTTGTCTGTGTTTGCAGCAAGCAGAGAAGCTGCTGCAGACATATTCTTGCTCCTTTTCCACTAGTGAAGTATATTTTGTACCA
>NW_026960836.1:27500-36161 GCF_021018805.1 Prinia subflava | reverse complement strand
GTGGCCGGATGAGGGTGGTGGACACGAACGGTGGCCCTTTTCCATGGGAAACTAAACTCACCTGGCCATGTTCCTGGTGTCAGATTGTGGGAGACATTTGGCACTCCAAAAGCAGCCCGAGTTCCAAAATGTGGCATCTTGCATCTGGGAGAAATCTTGAATATCACGGCATTTTTGCAGGCCGAAGCCGAGGTGGCCGGATGAGGGTGGTGGACACGAACGGTGGCCCTTTTCCATGGGAAACTAAACTCACCTGGCCATGTTCCTGGTGTCAGATTGTGGGAGACATTTGGCACTCCAAAAGCAGCCTGAGTTCCCTAATGTGGCATCGTGCATCTGGAGAAATCTTGAATATCACGGCATTTTTGCAGGCCGAAGCCGAGGTGGCCGGATGAGGGTGGTGGACACGACCGGTGGCCCTTTTCCATGGGAAACTAAACTCACCTGGCCATGTTCCTGGTGTCAGATTGTGGGAGACATTTGGCACTCCAAAAGCAGCCCGAGTTCCAAAATGTGGCATCTTGCATCTGGGAGAAATCTTGAATATCACGGCATTTTTGCAGGCCGAAGCCGAGGTGGCCGGATGAGGGTGGTGGACACGACCGGTGGCCCTTTTCCATGGGAAACTAAACTCACCTGGCCATGTTCCTGGTGTCAGATTGTGGGAGACATTTGGCACTCCAAAAGCAGCCCGAGTTCCAAAATGTGGCATCTTGCATCTGGGAGAAATCTTGAATATCACGGCATTTTTGCAGGCCGAAGCCGAGGTGGCCGGATGAGGGTGGTGGACACGAACGGCGGCCCTTTTCCATGGGAAACTAAACTCACCTGGCCATGTTCCTGGTGTCAGATTGTGGGAGACATTTGGCACTCCAAAAGCAGCCCGAGTTCCAAAATGTGGCATCTTGCATCTGGGAGAAATCTTGAATATCACGGCATTTTTGCAGGCCGAAGCCGAGGTGGCCGGATGAGGGTGGTGGACACGAACGGAGGCCCTTTTCCATGGGAAACTAAACTCACCTGGCAATGTTCCTGGTGTCAGATTGTGGGAGACATTTGGCACTCCAAAAGCAGCCCGAGTTCCAAAATGTGGCATCTTGCATCTGGGAGAAATCTTGAATATCACGGCATTTTTGCAGGCCGAAGCCGAGGTGGCCGGATGAGGGTGGTGGACACGAACGGTGGCCCTTTTCCATGGGAAACTAAACTCACCTGGCCATGTTCCTGGTGTCAGATTGTGGGAGACATTTGGCACTCCAAAAGCAGCCCGAGTTCCAAAATGTGGCATCTTGCATCTGGGAGAAATCTTGAATATCACGGCATTTTTGCAGGCCGAAGCCGAGGTGGCCGGATGAGGGTGGTGGACACGAACGGTGGCCCTTTTCCATGGGAAACTAAACTCACCTGGCCATGTTCCTGGTGTCAGATTGTGGGAGACATTTGGCACTCCAAAAGCAGCCCGAGTTCCAAAATGTGGCATCTTGCATCTGGGAGAAATCTTGAATATCACGGCATTTTTGCAGGCCGAAGCCGAGGTGGCCGGATGAGGGTGGTGGACACGAACGGTGGCCCTTTTCCATGGGAAACTAAACTCACCTGGCCATGTTCCTGGTGTCAGATTGTGGGAGACATTTGGCACTCCAAAAGCAGCCTGAGTTCCCTAATGTGGCATCGTGCATCTGGGAGAAATCTTGAATATCACGGCATTTTTGCAGGCCGAAGCCGAGGTGGCCGGATGAGGGTGGTGGACACGACCGGTGGCCCTTTTCCATGGGAAACTAAACTCACCTGGCCATGTTCCTGGTGTCAGATTGTGGGAGACATTTGGCACTCCAAAAGCAGCCCGAGTTCCAAAATGTGGCATCTTGCATCTGGGAGAAATCTTGAATATCACGGCATTTTTGCAGGCCGAAGCCGAGGTGGCCGGATGAGGGTGGTGGACACGACCGGTGGCCCTTTTCCATGGGAAACTAAACTCACCTGGCCATGTTCCTGGTGTCAGATTGTGGGAGACATTTGGCACTCCAAAAGCAGCCCGAGTTCCAAATGTGGCATCTTGCATCTGGGAGAAATCTTGAATATCACGGCATTTTTGCAGGCCGAAGCCGAGGTGGCCGGATGAGGGTGGTGGACACGAACGGCGGCCCTTTTCCATGGGAAACTAAACTCACCTGGCCATGTTCCTGGTGTCAGATTGTGGGAGACATTTGGCACTCCAAAAGCAGCCCGAGTTCCAAAATGTGGCATCTTGCATCTGGGAGAAATCTTGAATATCACGGCATTTTTGCAGGCCGAAGCCGAGGTGGCCGGATGAGGGTGGTGGACACGAACGGAGGCCCTTTTCCATGGGAAACTAAACTCACCTGGCAATGTTCCTGGTGTCAGATTGTGGGAGACATTTGGCACTCCAAAAGCAGCCCGAGTTCCAAAATGTGGCATCTTGCATCTGGGAGAAATCTTGAATATCACGGCATTTTTGCAGGCCGAAGCCGAGGTGGCCGGATGAGGGTGGTGGACACGAACGGTGGCCCTTTTCCATGGAAACTAAACTCACCTGGCCATGTTCCTGGTGTCAGATTGTGGGAGACATTTGGCACTCCAAAAGCAGCCCGAGTTCCAAAATGTGGCATCTTGCATCTGGGAGAAATCTTGAATATCACGGCATTTTTGCAGGCCGAAGCCGAGGTGGCCGGATGAGGGTGGTGGACACGAACGGTGGCCCTTTTCCATGGGAAACTAAACTCACCTGGCCATGTTCCTGGTGTCAGATTGTGGGAGACATTTGGCACTCCAAAAGCAGCCTGAGTTCCCTAATGTGGCATCGTGCATCTGGGAGAAATCTTGAATATCACGGCATTTTTGCAGGCCGAAGCCGAGGTGGCCGGATGAGGGTGGTGGACACGACCGGTGGCCCTTTTCCATGGGAAACTAAACTCACCTGGCCATGTTCCTGGTGTCAGATTGTGGGAGACATTTGGCACTCCAAAAGCAGCCCGAGTTCCAAAATGTGGCATCTTGCATCTGGGAGAAATCTTGAATATCACGGCATTTTTGCAGGCCGAAGCCGAGGTGGCCGGATGAGGGTGGTGGACACGACCGGTGGCCCTTTTCCATGGGAAACTAAACTCACCTGGCCATGTTCCTGGTGTCAGATTGTGGGAGACATTTGGCACTCCAAAAGCAGCCCGAGTTCCAAAATGTGGCATCTTGCATCTGGGAGAAATCTTGAATATCACGGCATTTTTGCAGGCCGAAGCCGAGGTGGCCGGATGAGGGTGGTGGACACGAACGGCGGCCCTTTTCCATGGGAAACTAAACTCACCTGGCCATGTTCCTGGTGTCAGATTGTGGGAGACATTTGGCACTCCAAAAGCAGCCCGAGTTCCAAAATGTGGCATCTTGCATCTGGGAGAAATCTTGAATATCACGGCATTTTTGCAGGCCGAAGCCGAGGTGGCCGGATGAGGGTGGTGGACACGAACGGAGGCCCTTTTCCATGGGAAACTAAACTCACCTGGCAATGTTCCTGGTGTCAGATTGTGGGAGACATTTGGCACTCCAAAAGCAGCCCGAGTTCCAAAATGTGGCATCTTGCATCTGGGAGAAATCTTGAATATCACGGCATTTTTGCAGGCCGAAGCCGAGGTGGCCGGATGAGGGTGGTGGACACGAACGGTGGCCCTTTTCCATGGGAAACTAAACTCACCTGGCCATGTTCCTGGTGTCAGATTGTGGAGACATTTGGCACTCCAAAAGCAGCCCGAGTTCCAAAATGTGGCATCTTGCATCTGGGAGAAATCTTGAATATCACGGCATTTTTGCAGGCCGAAGCCGAGGTGGCCGGATGAGGGTGGTGGACACGAACGGTGGCCCTTTTCCATGGGAAACTAAACTCACCTGGCCATGTTCCTGGTGTCAGATTGTGGGAGACATTTGGCACTCCAAAAGCAGCCCGAGTTCCAAAATGTGGCATCTTGCATCTGGGAGAAATCTTGAATATCACGGCATTTTTGCAGGCCGAAGCCGAGGTGGCCATATGAGGGTGGTGGACACGAACGGTGGCCCTGTTCCATGGGAAACTAAACTCACCTGGCCATGTTCCTGGTGTCAGATTGTGGGAGACATTTGGCACTCCAAAAGCAGCCCGAGTTCCAAAATGTGGCATCTTGCATCTGGGAGAAATCTTGAATATCACGGCATTTTTGCAGGCCGAAGCCGAGGTGGCCGGATGAGGGTGGTGGACACGAACGGTGGCCCTTTTCCATGGGAAACTAAACTCACCTGGCCATGTTCCTGGTGTCAGATTGTGGGAGACATTTGGCACTCCAAAAGCAGCCCGAGTTCCAAAATGTGGCATCGTGCATCTGGGAGAAATCTTGAATATCACGGCATTTTTGCAGGCCGAAGCCGAGGTGGCCGGATGAGGGTGGTGGACACGAACGGCGGCCCTTTTCCATGGGAAACTAAACTCACCTGGCCATGTTCCTGGTGTCAGATTGTGGGAGACTTTTGGCACTCCAAAAGCAGCCTGAGTTCCAAAATGTGGCATCGTGCATCTGGGAGAAATCTTGAATATCACGGAATTTTTGCAGGCCGAAGCCGAGGTGGCCGGATGAGGTTGGTGGACACGAACGGCGGCCCTTTTCCATGGGAAACTAAACTCACCTGGCCATGTTCCTGATGTCAGATTGTGGGAGACATTTGGCACTCCAAAAGCAGCCCGAGTTCCAAAATGTGGCATCTTGCATCTGGGAGAAATCTTGAATATCACGGCATTTTTGCAGGCCGAAGCCGAGGTGGCCGGATGAGGGTTGTGGACACGACCGGTGGCCCTTTACATGGGAAACTAAACTCACCTGGCCATGTTCCTGGTGTCAGATTGTGGGAGACATTTGGCACTCCAAAAGCAGCCCGAGTTCCAAAATGTGGCATCTTGCATCTGGGAGAAATCTTGAATATCACGGCATTTTTGCAGGCCGAAGCCGAGGTGGCCGGATGAGGGTGGTGGACACGAACGGCGGCCCTTTTCCATGGGAAACTAAACTCACCTGGCCATGTTCCTGGTGTCAGATTGTGGGAGACATTTGGCACTCCAAAAGCAGCCCGAGTTCCAAAATGTGGCATCTTGCATCTGGGAGAAATCTTGAATATCACGGCATTTTTGCAGGCCGAAGCTGAGGTGGCCGGATGAGGGTGGTGGACACGAACGGTGGCCCTTTTCCATGGGAAACTAAACTCACCTGGCCATGTTCCTGGTGTCAGATTGTGGGAGACATTTGGCACTCCAAAAGCAGCCCGAGTTCCAAAATGTGGCATCTTGCATCTGGGAGAAATCTTGAATATCACGGCATTTTTGCAGGCCGAAGCCGAGGTGGCCGGATGAGGGTGGTGGACACGACCGGTGGCCCTTTTCCATGGGAAAATAAACTCACCTGGCCATGTTCCTGGTGTCAGATTGTGGGAGACATTTGGCACTCCAAAAGCAGCCCGAGTTCCAAAATGTGGCATCTTGCATCTGGGAGAAATCTTGAATATCACGGCATTTTTGCAGGCCGAAGCCGAGGTGGCCGGATGTGGGTGGTGGACACGAACGGCGGCCCTTTACATGGGAAACTAAACTCACCTGGCCATGTTCCTGGTGTCAGATTGTGGGAGACATTTGGCACTCCAAAAGCAGCCCGAGTTCCAAAATGTGGCATCTTGCATCTGGGAGAAATCTTGAATATCACGGCATTTTTGCAGGCCGAAGCCGAGGTGGCCGGATGAGGGTGGTGGACACGAACGGCGGCCCTTTTCCATGGGAAACTAAACTCACCTGGCCATGTTCCTGGTGTCAGATTGTGGGAGACATTTGGCACTCCAAAAGCAGCCCGAGTTCCAAAATGTGGCATCTTGCATCTGGGAGAAATCTTGAATATCACGGCATTTTTGCAGGCAGAAGCCGAGGTGGCCGGATGAGGGTGGTGGACACGAATGGTGGCCCTTTTCCATGGGAAACTAAATCAACTGGCCATGTTCCTGGTGTCAGATTGTGGGAGACATTTGGCACTCCAAAAGCAGCCCGAGTTCCAAAATGTGGCATCTTGCATCTGGAGAAATCTTGAATATCACGGCATTTTTGCAGGCCGAAGCCGAGGTGGCCGGATGAGGGTGGTGGACACGACCGGTGGCCCTTTTCCATGGGAAACTAAACTCACCTGGCCATGTTCCTGGTGTCAGATTGTGGGAGACATTTGGCACTCCAAAAGCAGCCCGAGTTCCAAAATGTGGCATCTTGCATCTGGGAGAAATCTTGAATATCACGGCATTTTTGCAGGCCGAAGCCGAGGTGGCCGGATGAGGGTGGTGGACACGAACGGTGGCCCTTTTCCATGGGAAACTAAACTCACCTGGCCATGTTCCTGGTGTCAGATTGTGGGAGACATTTGGCACTCCAAAAGCAGCCTGAGTTCCAAAATGTGGCATCGTGCATCTGGGAGAAATCTTGAATATCACGGCATTTTTGCAGACCGAAGCCGAGGTGGCCGGATGAGGGTGGTGGACACGAACGGTGGCCCTTTTCCATGGGAAACTAAACTCACCTGGCCATGTTCCTGGTGTCAGATTGTGGGAGACATTTAGCACTCCAAAAGCAGCCCGAGTTCCAAAATGTGGCATCTTGCATCTGGGAGAAATCTTGAATATCACGGCATTTTTGCAGGCCGAAGCCGAGGTGGCCGGATGAGGTTGGTGGACACGAACGGTGGCCCTTTTCCATGGGAAACTAAACTCACCTGGCCATGTTCCTGGTGTCAGATTGTGGGAGACTTTTGGCACTCCAAAAGCAGCCCGAGTTCCAAAATGTGGCATCTTGCATCTGGGAGAAATCTTGAATATCACGGCATTTTTGCAGGCCGAAGCCGAGGTGGCCGGATGAGGGTGGTGGACACGAACGGTGGCCCTTTTCCATGGGAAACTAAACTCACCTGGCCATGTTCCTGGTGTCAGATTGTGGGAGACATTTGGCACTCCAAAAGCAGCCCGAGTTCCAAAATGTGGCATCTTGCATCTGGGAGAAATCTTGAATAACACGGCATTTTTGCAGGCCGAAGCCGAGGTAGCCAGGTGAGGGTGGTGGACACGACCGGTGGCCCTTTTCCATGGGAAACTAAACTCATCTGGCCATGTTCCTGGTGTCAGATTGTGGGAGACATTTGGCACTCCAAAAGCAGCCCGAGTTCCAAAATGTGGCATCTTGCATCTGGGAGAAATCTTGAATATCACGGCATTTTTGCAGGCCGAAGCCGAGGTGGCCGGATGAGGGTGGTGGACACGAACGGTGGCCCTTTTCCATGGAAACTAAACTCACCTGGCCATGTTCCTGGTGTCAGATTGTGGGAGACATTTGGCACTCCAAAAGCAGCCCGAGTTCCAAAATGTGGCATCTTGCATCTGGGAGAAATCTTGAATATCACGGCATTTTTGCAGGCCGAAGCCGAGGTGGCCGGATGAGGGTGGTGGACACGAACGGCGGCCCTTTTCCATGGGAAACTAAACTCACCTGGCCATGTTCCTGGTGTCAGATTGTGGGAGACATTTGGCACTCCAAAAGCAGCCCGAGTTCCAAAATGTGGCATCGTGCATCTGGGAGAAATCTTGAATATCACGGCATTTTTGCAGGCCGAAGCCGAGGTGGCCGGATGAGGGTGGTGGACACGAACGGCGGCCCTTTTCCATGGGAAACTAAACTCACCTGGCCATGTTCCTGGTGTCAGATTGTGGGAGACATTTGGCACTCCAAAAGCAGCCCGAGTTCCAAAATGTGGCATCTTGCATCTGGGAGAAATCTTGAATATCACGGCATTTTTGCAGGCCGAAGCCGAGGTGGCCGGATGAGGGTGGTGGACACGACCGGTGGCCCTTTTCCATGGGAAACTAAACTCACCTGGCCATGTTCCTGGTGTCAGATTGTGGGAGACATTTGGCACTCCAAAAGCAGCCCGAGTTCCAAAATGTGGCATCTTGCATGTGGGAGAAATCTTGAATGTCACGGCATTTTTGCAGGTGGAAGCCGATGTGGCCGGATGAGGGTGGTGGACACGAACGGTGGCCCTTTTCCATGGGAAACTAAACTCACCTGGCCATGTTCCTGATGTCAGATTGTGGGAGACATTTGGCACTCCAAAAGCAGCCCGAGTTCCAAAATGTGGCATCTTGCATGTGGGAGAAATCTTGAATGTCATGGCATTTTTGCAGGCAGAAGCCGAGGTGGCCGGATGAGGGTGGTGGACACGAACGGCGGCCCTTTTCCATGGGAAACTAAACTCACCTGGCCATGTTCCTGGTGTCAGATTGTGGGAGACATTTGGCACTACAAAAGCAGCCCGAGTTCCAAAATGTGGCATCTTGCATCTGGGAGAAATCTTGAATATCACGGCATTTTTGCAGGCAGAAGCCGATAGGGCAGGATGTGGCCGGATGAGGGTGGTGGACACGAATGGTGGCCCTTTTCCATGGGAAACTAAACTCACCTGGCCATGTTCCTGATGTCAGATTGTGGGAGACATTTGGCACTCCAAAAGCAGCCCGAGTTCCAAAATGTGGCATCTTGCATGTGGGAGAAATCTTGAATGGCATGGCATTTTTGCAGGCAAAAGCCGATGTGGTTGGTAGGGGTAGGGT
>NW_026960836.1:0-7500 GCF_021018805.1 Prinia subflava | reverse complement strand
GTTAGGGTTAGGGTTAGGGTTAGGGTTAGTTAGGGTTAGGGTTAGGTGTAAAGCAGTGCCTCTGTACTGGTTCCTGAAAAGCCCTGTGGTTGATAATATATAATATATAAATGGAAAATACTATATTATTTTAAAGCACATTAAGACTGGAACCCAGAAGGATGAATAGGGTTAGGGTTAGGGTTAGGGTTAGGGTTAGGGTTAGGGTTAGGGTTAGGGTTAGGGTTAGGGTTAGGGTTAGGGTTAGGGTTAGGGTTAGGGTTAGGGTTAGGGTTAGGGTTAGGGTTAGGGTTAGGGTTAGGTGTAAAGCAGTACCTCTGTACTGGTTCCTGAAAAGCCCTGTGGTTGATAATATATAATATAGAAATTGAAAATACTATATTATTTTAAAGCACATTAAGACTGGAACCCAGAAGCATGAATAGGGTTAGGGTTAGGGTTAGGGTTAGGGTTAGGGTTAGGGTTAGGGTTAGGGTTAGGGTTAGGGTTAGGGTTAGGGTTAGGGTTAGGGTTAGGGTTAGGGTTAGGGTTAGGGTTAGGGTTAGGGTTAGGGTTAGTTAGGGTTAGGGTTAGGTGTAAAGCAGTACCTCTGTACTGGATCCTGAAAAGCCCTGTGGTTGATAATATATAATATATAAATGGAAAATACTATATTATTTTAAAGCACATTAAGACTGGAACCCAGAAGGATGAATAGGGTTAGGGTTAGGGTTAGGGTTAGGGTTAGGGTTAGGGTTAGGGTTAGTTAGGGTTAGGGTTAGGTGTAAAGCAGTACCTCTGTACTGGATCCTAAAAAGCCCTGTGGTTGATAATATATAATATATAAATGGAAAATACTATATTATTCTAAAGCACATTAAGACTGGAACCCAGAAGGATGAATAGGGTTAGGGTTAGGGTTAGGGTTAGGGTTAGGGTTAGGGTTAGGGTTAGGGTTAGGGTTAGGGTTAGGGTTAGGGTTAGGGTTAGGGTTAGGGTTAGGCTTAGGGTTAGGGTTAGGGTTAGGGTTAGGTTTAGTTAGGGTTAGGGTTAGGTGTAAAGCAGTACCTCTGTACTGGATCCTGAAAAGCCCTGTGGTTGATAATATATAATATATAAATGGAAAATACTATATTATTTTAAAGCACATTAAGACTGGAACCCAGAAGGATGAATAGGGGTAGGGTTAGGGTTAGGGTTAGGGTTAGGGTTAGGGTTAGGGTTAGGGTTAGTTAGATTTAGGGTTAGGTGTAAAGCAGTACCTCTGTACTGGATCCTGAAAAGCCCTGTGGTTGATAATATATAATATATAAATGGAAAATACTATATTATTTTAAAGCACATTAAGACTGGAACCCAGAAGGATGAATAGGGTTAGGGTTAGGGTTAGGGTTAGGGTTAGGGTTAGGGTTAGGGTTAGGGTTAGGGTTAGGGTTAGCGTTAGGGTTAGGGTTAGGGTTAGGGTTAGGGTTAGGGTTAGGGTTAGGGTTAGGGTTAGGCTTAGGGTTAGGCTTAGGCTTAGGGTTAGGGTTAGGCTTAGGGTTAGGGTTAGTTAGGGTTAGGGTTAGGTGTAAAGCAGTACCTCTGTACTGGATCCTGAAAAGCCCTGTGGTTGATAATATATAATATATAAATGGAAAATACTATATTATTTTAAAGCACATTAAGACTGGAACCCACAAGGATGAATAGGGTTAGGGTTAGGGTTAGGGTTAGGGTTAGGGTTAGGGTTAGGGTTAGGGTTAGGGTTAGGGTTAGAGTTAGGGTTAGGGTTAGGGTTAGGGTTAGGGTTAGTTAGGGTTAGGGTTAGGTGTAAAGCAGTACCTCTGTACTGGATCCTTAAAAGCCCTGTGGTTGATAATATATAATATATAAATGGAAAATTCTATATTATTTTAAAGCACATTAAAACTGGAACCCAGAAGGATGAATAGTGTTAGGGTTAGGGTTAGGGTTAGGGTTAGGGTTAGGGTTAGGGTTAGGGTTAGGGTTAGGGTTAGGGTTAGGGTTAGGGTTAGGGTTAGGGTTAGGGTTAGGGTTAGTTAGAGTTAGGGTTAGGTGTAAAGCAGTACCTCTGTACTGGATCCTGAAAAGCCCTGTGGTTGATAATATATAATATATAAATGGAAAATACTATATTATTTTAAAGCACATTAAGACTGGAACCCAGAAGGATGAATAGGGTTAGGGTTAGGGTTTGGGTTAGGGTTAGGGTTAGGGTTAGGGTTAGTTAGGGTTAGGGTTAGGGTTAGGGTTAGGGTTAGGGTTAGGGTTAGGGTTAGGGTTAGGGTTAGGGTTAGGGTTAGGGTTAGGGTTAGGGTTAGGGTTAGGGTTAGGGTTAGTTAGGGTTAGGGTTAGGTGTAAAGCAGTACCTCTGTACTGGATCCTGAAAAGCCCTGTGGTTGATAATATATAATATATAAATGGAAAATACTATATTATTTTAAATCACATTAAGACTGGAACCCAGAAGGATGAATAGGGTTAGGGTTAGGGTTAGGGTTAGGGTTAGGGTTAGGGTTAGGGTTAGTTAGGGTTAGGGTTAGGTGTAAAGCAGTACCTCTGTACTGGATCCTAAAAAGCCCTGTGGTTGATAATATATAATATATAAATGGAAAATACTATATTATTTTAAAGCACATTAAGACTGGAACCCAGAAGGATGAATAGGGTTAGGGTTAGGGTTAGGGTTAGGGTTAGGGTTAGGGTTAGGGTTAGGGTTAGGGTTAGGGTTAGGGTTAGGGTTAGGGTTAGGGTTAGGGTTAGGGTTAGGCTTAGGCTTAGGGTTAGGGTTAGGGTTAGTTAGTGTTAGGGTTAGGTGTAAAGCAGTACCTCTGTACTGGATCCTGAAAAGCCCTGTGGTTGATAATATATAATATATAAATGGAAAATACTATATTATTTTAAAGCACATTAAGACTGGAACCCAGAAGGATGAATAGGGTTAGGGTTTAGGTTAGGGTAAGAGTTAGGGTTAGGGTTAGGGTTAGGGTTAGGGTTAGGGTTAGGGTTAGGGTTAGTTAGGGTTAGGTGTAAAGCAGTACCTCTGTACTGGATCCTGAAAAGCCCTGTGGTTGATAATATATAATATATAAATGGAAAATACTATATTATTTTAAAGCACATTAAGACTGGAACCCAGAAGGATGAATAGGGTTAGGGTTAGGGTTAGGGTTAGGGTTAGGGTTAGGGTTAGGGTTAGGGTTAGGGTTAGGGTTAGGGTTAGGGTTAGGGTTAGGGTTAGGGTTAGGGTTAGGGTTAGGGTTAGGGTTAGTTAGGGTTAGGGTTAGGTGTAAAGCAGTACCTCTGTACTGGATCCTGAAAAGCCCTGTGGTTGATAATATATAATATATAAATGGAAAATACTATATTATTTTAAAGCATATTAAGACTGGAACCCAGAAGGAGGAATATGGTTAGGGTTAGGGTTAGGGTTAGGGTTAGGGTTAGGGTTAGGGTTAGGGTTAGGGTTAGGGTTAGGGTTAGTTAGGGTTAGGGTTAGGTGTAAAGCAGTACCTCTGTACAGGATCCTGAAAAGCCCTGTGGTTGATAATATATAATATATAAAGGCAAAAACATGGTGGACACGAACGGTGGCCCTTTTCCATGGGAAACTAAACTCACCTGGCCATGTTCCTGGTGTCAGATTGTGGGAGACATTTGGCACTCCAAAAGCAGCCCGAGTTCCAAAATGTGGCATCTTGCATCTGCGAGAAATCTTGAATATCACGGCATTTTTGCAGGCCGAAGCCGAGGTGGCCGGATGAGGGTGGTGGACACGAACGGTGGCCCTTTTCCATGGGAAACTAAACTCACCTGGCCATGTTCCTGGTGTCAGATTGTGGGAGACATTTGGCACTCCAAAAGCAGCCCGAGTTCCAAAATGTGGCATCTTGCATCTGGGAGAAATCTTGAATATCACGGCATTTTTGCAGGCCGAAGCCGAGGTGGCCGGATGAGGGTGGTGGACACGAACGGTGGCCCTTTTCCATGGGAAACTAAACTCACCTGGCCATGTTCCTGGTGTCAGATTGTGGGAGACATTTGGCACTCCAAAAGCAGCCCGAGTTCCAAAATGTGGCATCTTGCATCTGGGAGAAATCTTGAATATCACGGCATTTTTGCAGGCCGAAGCCGAGGTGGCCGGATGAGGGTGGTGGACACGAACGGTGGCCCTTTTCCATGGGAAACTAAACTCACCTGGCCATGTTCCTGGTGTCAGATTGTGGGAGACATTTGGCACTCCAAAAGCAGCCCGAGTTCCAAAATGTGGCATCTTGCATCTGGGAGAAATCTTGAATATCACGGCATTTTTGCAGGCCGAAGCCGAGGTGGCCGGATGAGGGTGGTGGACACGAACGGCGGCCCTTTTCCATGGGAAACTAAACTCACCTGGCCATGTTCCTGGTGTCAGATTGTGGGAGACATTTGGCACTCCAAAAGCAGCCCGAGTTCCAAAATGTGGCATCTTGCATCTGGGAGAAATCTTGAATATCACGGCATTTTTGCAGGCCGAAGCCGAGGTGGCCGGATGAGGGTGGTGGACACGAACGGCGGCCCTTTTCCATGGGAAACTAAACTCACCTGGCCATGTTCCTGGTGTCAGATTGTGGGAGACATTTGGCACTCCAAAAGCAGCCCGAGTTCCAAAATGTGGCATCTTGCATCTGGGAGAAATCTTGAATATCACGGCATTTTTGCAGGCCGAAGCCGAGGTGGCCGGATGACCGTGGTGGACACGAACGGTGGCCCTTTTCCATGGGAAACTAAACTCACCTGGCCATGTTCCTGGTGTCAGATTGTGGGAGACATTTGGCACTCCAAAAGCAGCCCGAGTTCCAAAATGTGGCATCTTGCATCTGGGAGAAATCTTGAATATCACGGCATTTTTGCAGGCCGAAGCCGCGGTGGCCGGATGAGGGTGGTGGACACGAACGGTGGCCCTTTTCCATGGGAAACTAAACTCACCTGGCCATGTTCCTGGTGTCAGATTGTGGGAGACATTTGGCACTCCAAAAGCAGCCCGAGTTCCAAAATGTGGCATCTTGCATCTGGGAGAAATCTTGAATATCACGGCATTTTTGCAGGCCGAAGCCGAGGTGGCCGGATGAGGGTGGTGGACACGAACGGTGGCCCTTTTCCATGGGAAACTAAACTCACCTGGCCATGTTCCTGGTGTCAGATTGTGGGAGACATTTGGCACTCCAAAGGCAGCCCGAGTTCCAAAATGTGGCATCTTGCATCTGGGAGAAATCTTGAATATCACGGCATTTTTGCAGGCCGAAGCCGAGGTGGCCGGATGAGGGTGGTGGACACGAACGGCGGCCCTTTTCCATGGGAAACTAAACTCACCTGGCCATGTTCCTGGTGTCAGATTGTGGGAGACATTTGGCACTCCAAAAGCAGCCCGAGTTCCAAAATGTGGCATCTTGCATCTGGGAGAAATCTTGAATATCACGGCATTTTTGCAGGCCGAAGCCGAGGTGGCCGGATGAGGGTGGTGGACACGAACGGTGGCCCTTTTCCATGGGAAACTAAACTCACCTGGCCATGTTCCTGGTGTCAGATTGTGGGAGACATTTGGCACTCCAAAAGCAGCCCGAGTTCCAAAATGTGGCATCTTGCATCTGGGAGAAATCTTGAATATCACGGCATTTTTGCAGGCCGAAGCCGAGGTGGCCGGATGAGGGTGGTGGACACGAACGGCGGCCCTTTTCCATGGGAAACTAAACTCACCTGGCCATGTTCCTGGTGTCAGATTGTGGGAGACATTTGGCACTCCAAAAGCAGCCCGAGTTCCAAAATGTGGCATCTTGCATCTGGGAGAAATCTTGAATATCACGGCATTTTTGCAGGCTGAAGCCGAGGTGGCCGGATGAGGGTGGTGGACACGAACGGCAGCCCTTTTCCATGGGAAACTAAACTCACCTGGCCATGTTCCTGGTGTCAGATTGTGGGAGACATTTGGCACTCCAAAAGCAGCCCGAGTTCCAAAATGTGGCATCTTGCATCTGGGAGAAATCTTGAATATCACGGCATTTTTGCAGGCCGAAGCCGAGGTGGCCGGATGAGGGTGGTGGACACGAACGGCGGCCCTTTTCCATGGGAAACTAAACTCACCTGGCCATGTTCCTGGTGTCAGATTGTGGGAGACATTTGGCACTCCAAAAGCAGCCCGAGTTCCAAAATGTGGCATCTTGCATCTGGGAGAAATCTTGAATATCACGGCATTTTTGCAGGCCGAAGCCGAGGTGGCCGGATGAGGGTGGTGGACATGAACGGCGGCCCTTTTCCATGGGAAACTAAACTCACCTGGCCATGTTCCTGGTGTCAGATTGTGGGAGACATTTGGCACTCCAAAAGCAGCCCGAGTTCCAAAATGTGGCATCTTGCATCTGGGAGAAATCTTGAATATCACGGCATTTTTGCAGGCCGAAGCCGCGGTGGCCGGATGAGGGTGGTGGACACGAACGGTGGCCCTTTTCCATGGGAAACTAAACTCACCTGGCCATGTTCCTGGTGTCAGATTGTGGGAGACATTTGGCACTCCAAAAGCAGCCCGAGTTCCAAAATGTGGCATCTTGCATCTGGGAGAAATCTTGAATATCACGGCATTTTTGCAGGCCGAAGCCGAGGTGGCCGGATGAGGGTGGTGGACACGAACGGTGGCCCTTTTCCATGGGAAACTAAACTCACCTGGCCATGTTCCTGGTGTCAGATTGTGGGAGACATTTGGCACTCCAAAGGCAGCCCAAGTTCCAAAATGTGGCATCTTGCATCTGGGAGAAATCTTGAATATCACGGCATTTTTGCAGGCCGAAGCCGAGGTGGCCGGATGAGGGTGGTGGACACGAACGGTGGCCCTTTTCCATGGGAAACTAAACTCACCTGGCCATGTTCCTGGTGTCAGATTGTGGGAGACATTTGGCACTCCAAAAGCAGCCCGAGTTCCAAAATGTGGCATCTTGCATCTGGGAGAAATCTTGAATATCACGGCATTTTTGCAGGCCGAAGCCGAGGTGGCCGGATGAGGGTGGTGGAGACGACCGGTGGCCCTTTTCCATGGGAAACTAAACTCACCTGGCCATGTTCCTGGTGTCAGATTGTGGGAGACATTTGGCACTCCAAAAGCAGCCCGAGTTCCAAAATGTGGCATCTTTCATCTGGGAGAAATCTTGAATATCACGGCATTTTTGCAGGCCGAAGCCGAGGTGGCCGGATGAGGGTGGTGGACACGAACGGTGGCCCTTTTCCATGGGAAACTAAACTCACCTGGCCATGTTCCTGGTGTCAGATTGTGGGAGACATTTGGCACTCCAAAAGCAGCCCGAGTTCCAAAATGTGGCATCTTGCATCTGGGAGAAATCTTGAATATCACGGCATTTTTGCAGGCCGAAGCCGAGGTGGCCGGATGAGGGTGGTGGACACGAACGGCGGCCCTTTTCCATGGGAAACTAAACTCACCTGGCCATGTTCCTGGTGTCAGATTGTGGGAGACATTTGGCACTCCAAAAGCAGCCC
>NW_026960835.1:0-36206 GCF_021018805.1 Prinia subflava | reverse complement strand
GACCTAAATTGCTTGATTTCCTTGGAAGAGATATGTAGAACACTGTGCTTTGCTGTTGCTGTGTTGGTTTTCTCAAGACACAAACCCTGTTTGTTCCCTGTGTTTTCAGCAAGCAGAGAAGCTGCTGCAGACACTTTCTTGCCCCTTTTCCACAAGTGAAGTATATTTTGTACCAGTTGGTGTATTCCTCGTCTGCAGAGCAAGAGCAAAGGTTTTAGGATCTAAATTGCTTGTTTTCCATGGAAGAGCTATGTAGAACACTATGCTTTGCTGTTGCTGTGTTGGTTTTCTCAAGACACAAACCCTGTTTGTTCCCTGTGTTTTCAGCAAGCAGAGAAGCTGCTGCAGACACTTTCTTGCCCCTTTTTCACAAGTGAAGTATATTTTGTACCAGTTGGTGTGTTCCTCGTCTGCAAAGCAAGAGCAAAGGTTTTAGGACTTAAATTGCTTGATTTCCATGGAAGAGATATGTAGAACACTGTGCTTTGCTGTTGCTGTGTTGGTTTTCTCAAGACACAAACCCTGTTTGTTCCCTGTGTTTTCAGCAAGCAGAGAAGCTGCTGCAGACACTTTCTTGCCCCTTTTCCACAAGTGAAGTATATTTTGTACCAGTTGGTGTATTCCTCGTCTGCAGAGCAAGAGCAAAGGTTTTAGGATCTAAATTGCTTGTTTTCCATGGAAGAGCTATGTAGAACACTGTGCTTTGCTGTTGCTGTGTTGGTTTTCTCAAGACACAAACCCTGTTTGTTCCCTGTGTTTTCAGCAAGCAGAGAAGCTGCTGCAGACACTTTCTTGCCCCTTTTTCACAAGTGAAGTATATTTTGTACCAGTTGGTGTATTCCTTGTCTGCAGAGCAAGAGCAAAGGTTTTAGGACCTAAATTGCTTGATTTCCTTGGAAGAGATATGTAGAACACTGTGCTTTGCTGTTGCTGTGTTGGTTTTCTCAAGACACAAACCCTGTTTGTTCCCTGTGTTTTCAGCAAGCAGAGAAGCTGCTGCAGACACTTTCTTGCCCATTTTCCACAAGTGAAGTATATTTTGTACCAGTTGGTGTATTCCTCGTCTGCAGAGCAAGAGCAAAGATTTTAGGATCTAAATTGCTTGTTTTCCATGGAAGAGCTATGTAGAACACTATGCTTTGCTGTTGCTGTGTTTGTTTTCTCAAGACACAAGCCCTGTTTGTTCTCTGTGTTTTCAGCAAGCAGAGAAGCTGCTGCAGACACTTTCTTGCTCCTTTTCCACTAGTGAAGTATATTTTGTACCAGTTGGTGTATTCCTCGTCTTCAGAGCAAGAGCAAAGGTTTTAGGATCTAAATTGCTTGTTTTCCATGGAAGAGCTATGTAGAACACTATGCTTTGCTGTTGCTGTGTTGGTTTTCTCAAGACACAAGTCCTGTTGGTTGTCTGTGTTTGCAGCAAGCAGAGAAGCTGCTGCAGACACTTTCTTGCCCCTTTTTCACAAGTGAAGTATATTTTGTACCAGTTGGTGTATTCCTCGTCTGCAGAGACGGATCAAAGGTTTTAGGACCTAAATTGCTTGATTTCATTGGAAGAGCTATTAAGAACACTATGCTTTGCTGTTGCTGTGTTGGTTTTCTAAAGACACAAGCCCTGTTTGTTCCCTGTGTTTTCAGCAAGCAGAGAAGCTCTTGAAGACACGTACCTGCTTTCTCCACTACTGACGTATATTTTGTACCAGTTGGTGTATTCCTCGTCTGGAGAGCAGGAGCAAAGGTTTTAGGACTAAAATTGCTTGATTTCCATGGAAGAGCTCTGGAGAACACTATGCTTTGCTGTTACTGTGTTGGTTTTCTCAAGACACAAGTCTTGTTGGTTGTATGTGTTTCCAGCGAGCAGAAAAGCTGCTGCAGACACTTTCTTGCCCCTTTTCCACAAGTGAAGTATATTTTGTACCAGTTGGTGTATTCCTCTTCTGCAGAGCAAGAGCAAAGGTTTTAGGATCTAAATTGCTTGTTTTCCATGGAAGAGCTATGTAGAACACTATGCTTTGCTGTTGCTGTGTTGGTTTTCTCAAGACACAAGTCCTGTTGATTGTCTGTGTTTGCAGCAAGCAGAGAAGCTGCTGCAGACACTTTCTTGCCCCTTTTCCACAAGTGAAGTATATTTTGTACCAGTTGGTGTGTTCCTCGTCTGCAAAGCAAGAGCAAATGTGTTAGGACCTAAATTGCTTGATTTCCATGGAAGAGCTCTGTAGAACACTATGCTTTGCTGTTGCTGTGTTGGTTTTCTCAAGAAACAAACCCTGTTTGTTCTCTGTACTTGCAGCGAGCAGAGAAGCTCTTGAAGACACGTACCTGCTTTCTCCACTACTGACGTATATTTTGTACCAGTTGGTGTATTCCTCGTCTGGAGAGCAGGAGCAAAGGTTTTAGGACCTAAATTGCTTGATTTCCTTGGAAGAGATATGTAGAACACTGTGCTTTGCTGTTACTGTGTTGGTTTTCTCAAGACACAAGCCTTGTTAGTTGTATGTGTTTCCAGCGAGCAGAAAAGCTGCTGCAGACACTTTCTTGCCCCTTTTCCACAAGTGAAGTATATTTTGTACCAGTTGGTGTATTCCTCGTCTGCAGAGCAAGAGCAAAGGTTTTAGGATCTAAATTGCTTGTTTTCCATGGAAGAGCTATGTAGAACACTATGCTTTGCTGTTGCTGTGTTGGTTTTCTAAAGACACAAACCCTGTTTGTTCCCTGTGTTTTCAGCAAGCAGAGAAGCTGCTGCAGACACTTTCTTGCCCCTTTTCCACAAGTGAAGTATATTTTGTACCAGTTGGTGTATTCCTTGTCTGCAGAGCAAGAGCAAAGGTTTTAGGATCTAAATTGCTTGCTTTCCTTGGAAGAGATATGTAGAACACTATGCTTTGCTGTTGCTGTGTTGGTTTTCTCAAGACACAAACCCTGTTTGTTCCCTGTGTTTTCAGCAAGCAGAGAAGCTGCTGCAGACACTTTCTTGCCCCTTTTTCACAAGTGAAGTATATTTTGTACCAGTTGGTGTATTCCTCGTCTGCAAAGCAAGAGCAAAGGTTTTAGGACTTAAATTGCTTGATTTCCATGGAAGAGATATGTAGAACACTGTGCTTTGCTGTTGCTGTGTTGGTTTTCTCAAGACACAAACCCTGTTTGTTCCCTGTGTTTTCAGCAAGCAGAGAAGCTGCTGCAGACACTTTCTTGCCCCTTTTCCACAAGTGAAGTATATTTTGTACCAGTTGGTGTATTCCTCGTCTGCAGAGCAAGAGCAAAGGTTTTAGGATCTAAATTGCTTGTTTTCCATGGAAGAGATATGTAGAACACTGTGCTTTGCTGTTGCTGTGTTGGTTTTCTCAAGACACAAACCTTGTTTGTTCCCTGTGTTTTCAGCAAGCAGAGAAGCTGCTGCAGACACTTTCTTGCCCCTTTTCCACAAGTGAAGTATATTTTGTACCAGTTGGTGTATTCCTCGTCTGCAGAGCAAGAGCAAAGGTTTTAGGATCTAAATTGCTTGTTTTCCATGGAAGAGCTATGTAGAACACTATGCTTTGCTGTTGCTGTGTTGGTTTTCTAAAGACACAAACCCTGTTTGTTCCCTGTGTTTTCAGCAAGCAGAGAAGCTGCTGCAGACACTTTCTTGCCCCTTTTCCACAAGTGAAGTATATTTTGTACCAGTTGGTGTATTCCTTGTCTGCAGAGCAAGAGCAAAGGTTTTAGGACCTAAATTGCTTGATTTCCTTGGAAGAGATATGTAGAACACTGTGCTTTGCTGTTGCTGTGTTGGTTTTCTCAAGACACAAACCCTGTTTGTTCCCTGTGTTTTCAGCAAGCAGAGAAGCTGCTGCAGACACTTTCTTGCCCCTTTTCCACAAGTGAAGTATATTTTGTACCAGTTGGTGTATTCCTCGTCTGCAGAGCAAGAGCAAAGGTTTTAGGATCTAAATTGCTTGTTTTCCATGGAAGAGCTATGTAGAACACTATGCTTTGCTGTTGCTGTGTTTGTTTTCTCAAGACACAAGCCCTGTTTGTTCTCTGTGTTTTCAGCAAGCAGAGAAGCTGCTGCAGACACTTTCTTGCTCCTTTTCCACTAGTGAAGTATATTTTGTACCAGTTGGTGTATTCCTCGTCTGCAGAGCAAGAGCAAAGGTTTTAGGATCTAAATTGCTTGTTTTCCATGGAAGAGCTATGTAGAACACTATGCTTTGCTGTTGCTGTGTTGGTTTTCTCAAGACACAAGTCCTGTTGGTTGTCTGTGTTTGCAGCAAGCAGAGAAGCTGCTGCAGACACTTTCTTGCCCCTTTTTCACAAGTGAAGTATATTTTGTACCAGTTGGTGTATTCCTCGTCTGCAGAGACGGATCAAAGGTTTTAGGACCTAAATTGCTTGATTTCATTGGAAGAGCTATTAAGAACACTATGCTTTGCTGTTGCTGTGTTGGTTTTCTAAAGACACAAGCCCTGTTTGTTCCCTGTGTTTTCAGCAAGCAGAGAAGCTCTTGAAGACACGTACCTGCTTTCTCCACTACTGACGTATATTTTGTACCAGTTGGTGTGTTCCTCGTCTGCAAAGCAAGAGCAAAGGTTTTAGGACTAAAATTGCTTGATTTCCATGGAAGAGCTCTGTAGAACACTATGCTTTGCTGTTACTGTGTTGGTTTTCTCAAGAAACAAACCCTGTTTGTTCTCTGTACTTGCAGCGAGCAGAGAAGCTCTTGAAGACACGTACCTGCTTTCTCCACTACTGACGTATATTTTGTACCAGTTGGTGTATTCCTCGTCTGGAGAGCAGGAGCAAAGGTTTTAGGACCTAAATTGCTTGATTTCCTTGGAAGAGATATGTAGAACACTGTGCTTTGCTGTTACTGTGTTGGTTTTCTCAAGACACAAGCCTTGTTAGTTGTATGTGTTTCCAGCGAGCAGAAAAGCTGCTGCAGACACTTTCTTGCCCCTTTTCCACAAGTGAAGTATATTTTGTACCAGTTGGTGTATTCCTCGTCTGCAGAGCAAGAGCAAAGGTTTTAGGATCTAAATTGCTTGTTTTCCATGGAAGAGCTATGTAGAACACTATGCTTTGCTGTTGCTGTGTTGGTTTTCTAAAGACACAAACCCTGTTTGTTCCCTGTGTTTTCAGCAAGCAGAGAAGCTGCTGCAGACACTTTCTTGCCCCTTTTCCACAAGTGAAGTATATTTTGTACCAGTTGGTGTATTCCTTGTCTGCAGAGCAAGAGCAAAGGTTTTAGGATCTAAATTGCTTGCTTTGCTTGGAAGAGATATGTAGAACACTATGCTTTGCTGTTGCTGTGTTGGTTTTCTCAAGACACAAACCCTGTTTGTTCCCTGTGTTTTCAGCAAGCAGAGAAGCTGCTGCAGACACTTTCTTGCCCCTTTTTCACAAGTGAAGTATATTTTGTACCAGTTGGTGTGTTCCTCGTCTGCAAAGCAAGAGCAAAGGTTTTAAGACTTAAATTGCTTGATTTCCATGGAAGAGATATGTAGAACACTGTGCTTTGCTGTTGCTGTGTTGGTTTTCTCAAGACACAAACCCTGTTTGTTCTCTGTGTTTTCAGCAAGCAGAGAAGCTGCTGCAGACACTTTCTTGCTCCTTTTCCACTAGTGAAGTATATTTTGTACCAGTTGGTGTATTCCTCGTCTGGAGAGCAGGAGCAAAGGTTTTAGGACCTAAATTGCTTGATTTCCTTGGAAGAGATATGTAGAACACTGTGCTTTGCTGTTGCTGTGTTGGTTTTCTCAAGACACAAACCTTGTTTGTTCCCTGTGTTTTCAGCAAGCAGAGAAGCTGCTGCAGACACTTTCTTGCCCCTTTTCCACAAGTGAAGTATATTTTGTACCAGTTGGTGTATTCCTCGTCTGCAGAGCAAGAGCAAAGGTTTTAGGATCTAAATTGCTTGTTTTCCATGGAAGAGCTATGTAGAACACTATGCTTTGCTGTTGCTGTGTTGGTTTTCTCAAGACACAAACCCTGTTTGTTCCCTGTGTTTTCAGCAAGCAGAGAAGCTGCTGCAGACACTTTCTTGCCCCTTTTCCACAAGTGAAGTATATTTTGTACCAGTTGGTGTATTCCTTGTCTGCAGAGCAAGAGCAAAGGTTTTAGGACCTAAATTGCTTGATTTCCTTGGAAGAGATATGTAGAACACTGTGCTTTGCTGTTGCTGTGTTGGTTTTCTCAAGACACAAACCCTGTTTGTTCCCTGTGTTTTCAGCAAGCAGAGAAGCTGCTGCAGACACTTTCTTGCCCCTTTTCCACAAGTGAAGTATATTTTGTACCAGTTGGTGTATTCCTCGTCTGCAGAGCAAGAGCAAAGGTTTTAGGATCTAAATTGCTTGTTTTCCATGGAAGAGCTATGTAGAACACTATGCTTTGCTGTTGCTGTGTTGGTTTTCTCAAGACACAAGCCCTGTTTGTTCTCTGTGTTTTCAGCAAGCAGAGAAGCTGCTGCAGACACTTTCTTGCTCCTTTTCCACTAGTGAAGTATATTTTGTACCAGTTGGTGTATTCCTCGTCTGCAGAGCAAGAGCAAAGGTTTTAGGATCTAAATTGCTTGTTTTCCATGGAAGAGCTATGTAGAACACTATGCTTTGCTGTTGCTGTGTTGGTTTTCTCAAGACACAAGTCCTGTTGGTTGTCTGTGTTTGCAGCAAGCAGAGAAGCTGCTGCAGACACTTTCTTGCCCCTTTTTCACAAGTGAAGTATATTTTGTACCATTTGGTGTATTCCTCGTCTGCAGAGACGGATCAAAGGTTTTAGGACCTAAATTGCTTGATTTCATTGGAAGAGCTATTAAGAACACTATGCTTTGCTGTTGCTGTGTTGGTTTTCTAAAGACACAAGCCCTGTTTGTTCCCTGTGTTTTCAGCAAGCAGAGAAGCTCTTGAAGACACGTACCTGCTTTCTCCACTACTGACGTATATTTTGTACCAGTTGGTGTGTTCCTCGTCTGCAAAGCAAGAGCAAAGGTTTTAGGACTAAAATTGCTTGATTTCCATGGAAGAGCTCTGTAGAACACTATGCTTTGCTGTTACTGTGTTGGTTTTCTCAAGACACAAGTCTTGTTGGTTGTATGTGTTTCCAGCGAGCAGAAAAGCTGCTGCAGACACTTTCTTGCCCCTTTTCCACAAGTGAAGTATATTTTGTACCAGTTGGTGTATTCCACTTCTGCAGAGCAAGAGCAAAGGTTTTAGGATCTAAATTGCTTGTTTTCCATGGAAGAGCTATGTAGAACACTATGCTTTGCTGTTGCTGTGTTGGTTTTCTCAAGACACAAGTCCTGTTGGTTGTCTGTGTTTGCAGCAAGCAGAGAAGCTGCTGCAGACACTTTCTTGCCCCTTTTCCACAAGTGAAGTATATTTTGTACCAGTTGGTGTGTTCCTCGTCTGCAAAGCAAGAGCAAATGTGTTAGGACCTAAATTGCTTGATTTCCATGGAAGAGCTCTGTAGAACACTATGCTTTGCTGTTGCTGTGTTGGTTTTCTCAAGAAACAAACCCTGTTTGTTCTCTGTACTTGCAGCGAGCAGAGAAGCTCTTGAAGACACGTACCTGCTTTCTCCACTACTGACGTATATTTTGTACCAGTTGGTGTATTCCTCGTCTGGAGAGCAGGAGCAAAGGTTTTAGGACCTAAATTGCTTGATTTCCTTGGAAGAGATATGTAGAACACTGTGCTTTGCTGTTACTGTGTTGGTTTTCTCAAGACACAAACCCTGTTTGTTCCCTGTGTTTTCAGCAAGCAGAGAAGCTGCTGCAGACACTTTCTTGCCCCTTTTCCACAAGTGAAGTATATTTTGTACCAGTTGGTGTATTCCTTGTCTGCAGAGCAAGAGCAAAGGTTTTAGGATCTAAATTGCTTGATTTCCTTGGAAGAGATATGTAGAACACTGTGCTTTGCTGTTGCTGTGTTGGTTTTCTCAAGACACAAACCCTGTTTGTTCCCTGTGTTTTCAGCAAGCAGAGAAGCTGCTGCAGACACTTTCTTGCCCCTTTTCCACAAGTGAAGTATATTTTGTACCAGTTGGTGTATTCCTCGTCTGCAGAGACGGATCAAAGGTTTTAGGACCTAAATTGCTTGATTTCATTGGAAGAGCTCTGTAGAACACTATGCTTTGCTGTTGCTGTGTCGGTTTTCTCAAGAAACAAACCCTGTTTGTTCTCTGTACTTGCAGCGAGCAGAGAAGCTCTTGAAGACACGTACCTGCTTTCTCCACTACTGACGTATATTTTGTACCAGTTGGTGTATTCCTCGTCTGGAGAGCAGGAGCAAAGGTTTTAGGACCTAAATTGCTTGATTTCCTTGGAAGAGATATGTAGAACACTGTGCTTTGCTGTTACTGTGTTGGTTTTCTCAAGGCACAAGCCTTGTTAGTTGTATGTGTTTCCAGCCAGCAGAGAAGCTGCTGCAGACACTTTCTTGCCCCTTTTCCACAAGTGAAGTATATTTTGTACCAGTTGGTGTATTCCTCGTCTGCAGAGCAAGAGCAAAGGTTTTAGGATCTAAATTGCTTGTTTTCCATGGAAGAGCTATGTAGAACACTATGCTTTGCTGTTGCTGTGTTGGTTTTCTCAAGACACAAGCCCTGTTTGTTCTCTGTGTTTTCAGCAAGCAGAGAAGCTGCTGCAGACACTTTCTTGCTCCTTTTCCACTAGTGAAGTATATTTTGTACCAGTTTGTGTATTCCTCGTCTGCAGAGCAAGAGCAAAGGTTTTAGGATCTAAATTGCTTGTTTTCCATGGAAGAGCTATGTAGAACACTATGCTTTGCTGTTGCTGTGTTGGTTTTCTCAAGACACAAACCCTGTTTGTTCCCTGTGTTTTCAGCAAGCAGAGAAGCTGCTGCAGACACTTTCTTGCCCCTTTTCCACAAGTGAAGTATATTTTGTACCAGTTGGTGTATTCCTTGTCTGCAGAGCAAGAGCAAATGTTTTAGGACCTAAATTGCTTGATTTCCTTGGAAGAGATATGTAGAACACTGTGCTTTGCTGTTGCTGTGTTGGTTTTCTCAAGACACAAACCCTGTTTGTTCCCTGTGTTTTCAGCAAGCAGAGAAGCTGCTGCAGACACTTTCTTGCCCCTTTTCCACAAGTGAAGTATATTTTGTACCAGTTGGTGTATTCCTCGTCTGCAGAGCAAGAGCAAAGGTTTTAGGATCTAAATTGCTTGTTTTCCATGGAAGAGCTATGTAGAACACTATGCTTTGCTGTTGCTGTGTTGGTTTTCTCAAGACACAAACCCTGTTTGTTCCCTGTGTTTTCAGCAAGCAGAGAAGCTGCTGCAGACACTTTCTTGCCCCTTTTTCACAAGTGAAGTATATTTTGTACCAGTTGGTGTGTTCCTCGTCTGCAAAGCAAGAGCAAAGGTTTTAGGACTTAAATTGCTTGATTTCCATGGAAGAGATATGTAGAACACTGTGCTTTGCTGTTGCTGTGTTGGTTTTCTCAAGACACAAACCCTGTTTGTTCCCTGTGTTTTCAGCAAGCAGAGAAGCTGCTGCAGACACTTTCTTGCCCCTTTTCCACAAGTGAAGTATATTTTGTACCAGTTGGTGTATTCCTCGTCTGCAGAGACGGATCAAAGGTTTTAGGACCTAAATTGCTTGATTTCATTGGAAGAGCTCTGTAGAACACTATGCTTTGCTGTTGCTGTGTCGGTTTTCTCAAGAAACAAACCCTGTTTGTTCTCTGTACTTGCAGCGAGCAGAGAAGCTCTTGAAGACACGTACCTGCTTTCTCCACTACTGACGTATATTTTGTACCAGTTGGTGTATTCCTCGTCTGGAGAGCAGGAGCAAAGGTTTTAGGACCTAAATTGCTTGATTTCCTTGGAAGAGATATGTAGAACACTGTGCTTTGCTGTTACTGTGTTGGTTTTCTCAAGACACAAGCCTTGTTAGTTGTATGTGTTTCCAGCCAGCAGAGAAGCTGCTGCAGACACTTTCTTGCCCCTTTTCCACAAGTGAAGTATATTTTGTACCAGTTGGTGTATTCCTCGTCTGCAGAGCAAGAGCAAAGGTTTTAGGATCTAAATTGCTTGTTTTCCATGGAAGAGCTATGTAGAACACTATGCTTTGCTGTTGCTGTGTTGGTTTTCTCAAGACACAAGCCCTGTTTGTTCTCTGTGTTTTCAGCAAGCAGAGAAGCTGCTGCAGACACTTTCTTGCTCCTTTTCCACTATTGAAGTATATTTTGTACCAGTTGGTGTATTCCTCGTCTTCAGAGCAAGAGCAAAGGTTTTAGGATCTAAATTGCTTGTTTTCCATGGAAGAGCTATGTAGAACACTATGCTTTGCTGTTGCTGTGTTGGTTTTCTCAAGACACAAGTCCTGTTGGTTGTCTGTGTTTGCAGCAAGCAGAGAAGCTGCTGCAGACACTTTCTTGCCCCTTTTTCACAAGTGAAGTATATTTTGTACCAGTTGGTGTATTCCTCGTGTGCAGAGACGGATCAAAGGTTTTAGGACCTAAATTGCTTGATTT
Organism: Prinia subflava; assembly: GCF_021018805.1. Lineage (NCBI taxonomy): Eukaryota > Metazoa > Chordata > Aves > Passeriformes > Cisticolidae > Prinia > Prinia subflava. The sequence continues at coordinate 25,739 of NW_026960835.1, read as the reverse complement.
CATTGGAAGAGCTATTAAGAACACTATGCTTTGCTGTTGCTGTGTTGGTTTTCTAAAGACACAAGCCCTGTTTGTTCCCTGTGTTTTCAGCAAGCAGAGAAGCTCTTGAAGACACGTACCTGCTTTCTCCACTACTGACGTATATTTTATACCAGTTGGTGTGTTCCTCGTCTGCAAAGCAAGAGCAAAGGTTTTAGGACTAAAATTGCTTGATTTCCATGGAAGAGCTCTGTAGAACACTATGCTTTGCTGTTACTGTGTTGGTTTTCTCAAGACACAAGTCTTGTTGGTTGTATGTGTTTCCAGCGAGCAGAAAAGCTGCTGCAGACACTTTCTTGCCCCTTTTCCACAAGTGAAGTATATTTTGTACCAGTTGGTGTATTCCTCTTCTGCAGAGCAAGAGCAAAGGTTTTAGGATCTAAATTGCTTGTTTTCCATGGAAGAGCTATGTAGAACACTATGCTTTGCTGTTGCTGTGTTGGTTTTCTCAAGACACAAGTCCTGTTGGTTGTCTGTGTTTGCAGCAAGCAGAGAAGCTGCTGCAGACACTTTCTTGCCCCTTTTCCACAAGTGAAGTATATTTTGTACCAGTTGGTGTGTTCCTCGTCTGCAAAGCAAGAGCAAATGTGTTAGGACCTAAATTGCTTGATTTCCATGGAAGAGCTCTGTAGAACACTATGCTTTGCTGTTGCTGTGTTGGTTTTCTCAAGAAACAAACCCTGTTTGTTCTCTGTACTTGCAGCGAGCAGAGAAGCTCTTGAAGACACGTACCTGCTTTCTCCACTACTGACGTATATTTTGTACCAGTTGGTGTATTCCTCGTCTGGAGAGCAGGAGCAAAGGTTTTAGGACCTAAATTGCTTGATTTCCTTGGAAGAGATATGTAGAACACTGTGCTTTGCTGTTACTGTGTTGGTTTTCTCAAGACACAAGCCTTGTTAGTTGTATGTGTTTCCAGCCAGCAGAAAAGCTGCTGCAGACACTTTCTTGCCCCTTTTCCACAAGTGAAGTATATTTTGTACCAGTTGGTGTATTCCTCGTCTGCAGAGCAAGAGCAAAGTTTTTAGGATCTAAATTGCTTGTTTTCCATGGAAGAGCTATGTAGAACACTATGGTTTTCGGTTGCTGTGTTTGTTTTCTCAAGACACAAGCCCTGTTTGTTCTCTGTGTTTTCAGCAAGCAGAGAAGCTGCTGCAGACACTTTCTTGCTCCTTTTCCACTAGTGAAGTATATTTTGTACCAGTTGGTGTATTCCTCGTCTGGAGAGCAGGAGCAAAGGTTTTAGGACCTAAATTGCTTGATTTCCTTGGAAGAGATATGTAGAACACTGTGCTTTGCTGTTGCTGTGTTGGTTTTCTCAAGACACAAACCCTGTTTGTTCCCTGTGTTTTCAGCAAGCAGAGAAGCTGCTGCAGACACTTTCTTGCCCCTTTTCCACAAGTGAAGTATATTTTGTACCAGTTGGTGTATTCCTCGTCTGCAGAGCAAGAGCAAAGGTTTTAGGATCTAAATTGCTTGTTTTCCATGGAAGAGCTATGTAGAACACTATGCTTTGCTGTTGCTGTGTTAGTTTTCTAAAGACACAAACCCTGTTTGTTCCCTGTGTTTTCAGCAAGCAGAGAAGCTGCTGCAGACACTTTCTTGCCCCTTTTCCACAAGTGAAGTATATTTTGTACCAGTTGGTGTATTCCTTGTCTGCAGAGCAAGAGCAAAGGTTTTAGGATCTAAATTGCTTGCTTTCCTTGGAAGAGATATGTAGAACACTGTGCTTTGCTGTTGCTGTGTTGGTTTTCTCAAGACACAAACCCTGTTTGTTCCCTGTGTTTTCAGCAAGCAGAGAAGCTGCTGCAGACACTTTCTTGCCCCTTTTCCACAAGTGAAGTATATTTTGTACCAGTTGGTGTATTCCTCGTCTGCAGAGACGGATCAAAGGTTTTAGGACCTAAATTGCTTGATTTCATTGGAAGAGCTCTGTAGAACACTATGCTTTGCTGTTGCTGTGTCGGTTTTCTCAAGAAACAAACCCTGTTTGTTCTCTGTACTTGCAGCGAGCAGAGAAGCTCTTGAAGACACGTACCTGCTTTCTCCACTACTGACGTATATTTTGTACCAGTTGGTGTATTCCTCGTCTGGAGAGCAGGAGCAAAGGTTTTAGGACCTAAATTGCTTGATTTCCTTGGAAGAGATATGTAGAACACTGTGCTTTGCTGTTACTGTGTTGGTTTTCTCAAGACACAAGCCTTGTTAGTTGTATGTGTTTCCAGCCAGCAGAGAAGCTGCTGCAGACACTTTCTTGCCCCTTTTCCACAAGTGAAGTATATTTTGTACCAGTTGGTGTATTCCTCGTCTGCAGAGCAAGAGCAAAGGTTTTAGGATCTAAATTGCTTGTTTTCCATGGAAGAGCTATGTAGAACACTATGCTTTGCTGTTGCTGTGTTGGTTTTCTCAAGACACAAGCCCTGTTTGTTCTCTGTGTTTTCATCAAGCAGAGAAGCTGCTGCAGACACTTTCTTGCTCCTTTTCCACTAGTGAAGTATATTTTGTACCAGTTTGTGTATTCCTCGTCTGCAGAGCAAGAGCAAAGGTTTTAGGATCTAAATTGCTTGTTTTCCATGGAAGAGCTATGTAGAAGACTGTGCTTTGCTGTTGCTGTGTTGGTTTTCTCAAGACACAAACCCTGTTTGTTCCCTGTGTTTTCAGCAAGCAGAGAAGCTGCTGCAGACACTTTCTTGCCCCTTTTCCACAAGTGAAGTATATTTTGTACCAGTTGGTGTGTTCCTCGTCTGCAGAGCAAGAGCAAAGGTTTTAGGATCTAAATTGCTTGTTTTCCATGGAAGAGCTATGTAGAACACTATGCTTTGCTGTTGCTGTGTTGGTTTTCTAAAGACACAAACCCTGTTTGTTCCCTGTGTTTTCAGCAAGCAGAGAAGCTGCTGCAGACACTTTCTTGCCCCTTTTCCACAAGTGAAGTATATTTTGTACCAGTTGGTGTATTCCTTGTCTGCAGAGCAAGAGCAAAGGTTTTAGGACCTAAATTGCTTGATTTCCTTGGAAGAGATATGTAGAACACTATGCTTTGCTGTTGCTGTGTTTTCTCAAGACACAAGCCCTGTTTGTTCTCTGTGTTTTCAGCAAGCAGAGAAGCTGCTGCAGACACTTTCTTGCTCCTTTTCCACTAGTGAAGTATATTTTGTACCAGTTGGTGTATTCCTCGTCTGCAGAGCAAGAGCAAAGGTTTTAGGATCTAAATTGCTTGTTTTCCATGGAAGAGCTATGTAGAACACTATGCTTTGCTGTTGCTGTGTTGGTTTTCTCAAGACACAAGTCCTGTTGGTTGTCTGTGTTTGCAGCAAGCAGAGAAGCTGCTGCAGACACTTTCTTGCCCCTTTTTCACAAGTGAAGTATATTTTGTACCAGTTGGTGTATTCCTCGTCTGCAGAGACGGATCAAAGGTTTTAGGACCTAAATTGCTTGATTTCATTGGAAGAGCTATTAAGAACACTATGCTTTGCTGTTGCTGTGTTGGTTTTCTAAAGACACAAGCCCTGTTTGTTCCCTGTGTTTTCAGCAAGCAGAGAAGCTCTTGAAGACACGTACCTGCTTTCTCCACTACTGACGTATATTTTGTACCAGTTGGTGTGTTCCTCGTCTGCAAAGCAAGAGCAAAGGTTTTAGGACTAAAATTGCTTGATTTCCATGGAAGAGCTCTGTAGAACACTATGCTTTGCTGTTACTGTGTTGGTTTTCTCAAGACACAAGTCTTGTTGGTTGTATGTGTTTCCAGCGAGCAGAAAAGCTGCTGCAGACACTTTCTTGCCCCTTTTCCACAAGTGAAGTATATTTTGTACCAGTTGGTGTATTCCACTTCTGCAGAGCAAGAGCAAAGGTTTTAGGATCTAAATTGCTTGTTTTCCATGGAAGAGCTATGTAGAACACTATGCTTTGCTGTTGCTGTGTTGGTTTTCTCAAGACACAAGTCCTGTTGGTTGTCTGTGTTTGCAGCAAGCAGAGAAGCTGCTGCAGACACTTTCTTGCCCCTTTTCCACAAGTGAAGTATATTTTGTACCAGTTGGTGTGTTCCTCGTCTGCAAAGCAAGAGCAAATGTGTTAGGACCTAAATTGCTTGATTTCCATGGAAGAGCTCTGTAGAACACTATGCTTTGCTGTTGCTGTGTTGGTTTTCTCAAGAAACAAACCCTGTTTGTTCTCTGTACTTGCAGCGAGCAGAGAAGCTCTTGAAGACACGTACCTGCTTTCTCCACTACTGACGTATATTTTGTACCAGTTGGTGTATTCCTCGTCTGGAGAGCAGGAGCAAAGGTTTTAGGACCTAAATTGCTTGATTTCCTTGGAAGAGATATGTAGAACACTGTGCTTTGCTGTTACTGTGTTGGTTTTCTCAAGACACAAACCCTGTTTGTTCCCTGTGTTTTCAGCAAGCAGAGAAGCTGCTGCAGACACTTTCTTGCCCCTTTTCCACAAGTGAAGTATATTTTGTACCAGTTGGTGTATTCCTTGTCTGCAGAGCAAGAGCAAAGGTTTTAGGATCTAAATTGCTTGATTTCCTTGGAAGAGATATGTAGAACACTGTGCTTTGCTGTTGCTGTGTTGGTTTTCTCAAGACACAAACCCTGTTTGTTCCCTGTGTTTTCAGCAAGCAGAGAAGCTGCTGCAGACACTTTCTTGCCCCTTTTCCACAAGTGAAGTATATTTTGTACCAGTTGGTGTATTCCTCGTCTGCAGAGACGGATCAAAGGTTTTAGGACCTAAATTGCTTGATTTCATTGGAAGAGCTCTGTAGAACACTATGCTTTGCTGTTGCTGTGTCGGTTTTCTCAAGAAACAAACCCTGTTTGTTCTCTGTACTTGCAGCGAGCAGAGAAGCTCTTGAAGACACGTACCTGCTTTCTCCACTACTGACGTATATTTTGTACCAGTTGGTGTATTCCTCGTCTGGAGAGCAGGAGCAAAGGTTTTAGGACCTAAATTGCTTGATTTCCTTGGAAGAGATATGTAGAACACTGTGCTTTGCTGTTGCTGTGTTGGTTTTCTCAAGGCACAAGCCTTGTTAGTTGTATGTGTTTCCAGCCAGCAGAGAAGCTGCTGCAGACACTTTCTTGCCCCTTTTCCACAAGTGAAGTATATTTTGTACCAGTTGGTGTATTCCTCGTCTGCAGAGCAAGAGCAAAGGTTTTAGGATCTAAATTGCTTGTTTTCCATGGAAGAGCTATGTAGAACACTATGCTTTGCTGTTGCTGTGTTGGTTTTCTCAAGACACAAGCCCTGTTTGTTCTCTGTGTTTTCAGCAAGCAGAGAAGCTGCTGCAGACACTTTCTTGCTCCTTTTCCACTAGTGAAGTATATTTTGTACCAGTTTGTGTATTCCTCGTCTGCAGAGCAAGAGCAAAGGTTTTAGGATCTAAATTGCTTGTTTTCCATGGAAGAGCTATGTAGAACACTATGCTTTGCTGTTGCTGTGTTGGTTTTCTCAAGACACAAACCCTGTTTGTTCCCTGTGTTTTCAGCAAGCAGAGAAGCTGCTGCAGACACTTTCTTGCTCCTTTTCCACTAGTGAAGTATATTTTGTACCAGTTTGTGTATTCCTCTTCTGCAGAGCAAGAGCAAAGGTTTTAGGATCTAAATTGCTTGTTTTCCATGGAAGAGCTATGTAGAACACTATGCTTTGCTGTTGCTGTGTTGGTTTTCTCAAGACACAAACCCTGTTTGTTCCCTGTGTTTTCAGCAAGCAGAGAAGCTGCTGCAGACACTTTCTTGCCCCTTTTTCACAAGTGAAGTATATTTTGTACCAGTTGGTGTGTTCCTCGTCTGCAAAGCAAGAGCAAAGGTTTTAGGACCTAAATTGCTTGATTTCCATGGAAGAGATATGTAGAAGACTGTGCTTTGCTGTTGCTGTGTTGGTTTTCTCAAGACACAAACCCTGTTTGTTCCCTGTGTTTTCAGCAAGCAGAGAAGCTGCTGCAGACACTTTCTTGCCCCTTTTCCACAAGTGAAGTATATTTTGTACCAGTTGGTGTATTCCTTGTCTGCAGAGCAAGAGCAAAGGTTTTAGGACCTAAATTGCTTGATTTCCTTGGAAGAGATATGTAGAACACTGTGCTTTGCTGTTGCTGTGTTGGTTTTCTCAAGACACAAACCCTGTTTGTTCCCTGTGTTTTCAGCAAGCAGAGAAGCTGCTGCAGACACTTTCTTGCCCCTTTTCCACAAGTGAAGTATATTTTGTACCAGTTGGTGTATTCCTCGTCTGCAGAGCAAGAGCAAAGGTTTTAGGATCTAAATTGCTTGTTTTCCATGGAAGAGCTATGTAGAACACTATGCTTTGCTGTTGCTGTGTTGGTTTTCTCAAGACACAAACCCTGTTTGTTCCCTGTGTTTTCAGCAAGCAGAGAAGCTGCTGCAGACACTTTCTTGCCCCTTTTTCACAAGTGAAGTATATTTTGTACCAGTTGGTGTGTTCCTCGTCTGCAAAGCAAGAGCAAAGGTTTTAGGACTTAAATTGCTTGATTTCCATGGAAGAGATATGTAGAACACTGTGCTTTGCTGTTGCTGTGTTGGTTTTCTCAAGACACAAACCCTGTTTGTTCCCTGTGTTTTCAGCAAGCAGAGAAGCTGCTGCAGACACTTTCTTGCCCCTTTTCCACAAGTGAAGTATATTTTGTACCAGTTGGTGTATTCCTCGTCTGCAGAGACGGATCAAAGGTTTTAGGACCTAAATTGCTTGATTTCATTGGAAGAGCTCTGTAGAACACTATGCTTTGCTGTTGCTGTGTCGGTTTTCTCAAGAAACAAACCCTGTTTGTTCTCTGTACTTGCAGCGAGCAGAGAAGCTCTTGAAGACACGTACCTGCTTTCTCCACTACTGACGTATATTTTGTACCAGTTGGTGTATTCCTCGTCTGGAGAGCAGGAGCAAAGGTTTTAGGACCTAAATTGCTTGATTTCCTTGGAAGAGATATGTAGAACACTGTGCTTTGCTGTTACTGTGTTGGTTTTCTCAAGACACAAGCCTTGTTAGTTGTATGTGTTTCCAGCCAGCAGAGAAGCTGCTGCAGACACTTTCTTGCCCCTTTTCCACAAGTGAAGTATATTTTGTACCAGTTGGTGTATTCCTCGTCTGCAGAGCAAGAGCAAAGGTTTTAGGATCTAAATTGCTTGTTTTCCATGGAAGAGCTATGTAGAACACTATGCTTTGCTGTTGCTGTGTTGGTTTTCTCAAGACACAAGCCCTGTTTGTTCTCTGTGTTTTCAGCAAGCAGAGAAGCTGCTGCAGACACTTTCTTGCTCCTTTTCCACTATTGAAGTATATTTTGTACCAGTTGGTGTATTCCTCGTCTTCAGAGCAAGAGCAAAGGTTTTAGGATCTAAATTGCTTGTTTTCCATGGAAGAGCTATGTAGAACACTATGCTTTGCTGTTGCTGTGTTGGTTTTCTCAAGACACAAGTCCTGTTGGTTGTCTGTGTTTGCGGCAAGCAGAGAAGCTGCTGCAGACACTTTCTTGCCCCTTTTTCACAAGTGAAGTATATTTTGTACCAGTTGGTGTATTCCTCGTGTGCAGAGACGGATCAAAGGTTTTAGGACCTAAATTGCTTGATTTCATTGGAAGAGCTATTAAGAACACTATGCTTTGCTGTTGCTGTGTTGGTTTTCTAAAGACACAAGCCCTGTTTGTTCCCTGTGTTTTCAGCAAGCAGAGAAGCTCTTGAAGACACGTACCTGCTTTCTCCACTACTGACGTATATTTTATACCAGTTGGTGTGTTCCTCGTCTGCAAAGCAAGAGCAAAGGTTTTAGGACTAAAATTGCTTGATTTCCATGGAAGAGCTCTGTAGAACACTATGCTTTGCTGTTACTGTGTTGGTTTTCTCAAGACACAAGTCTTGTTGGTTGTATGTGTTTCCAGCGAGCAGAAAAGCTGCTGCAGACACTTTCTTGCCCCTTTTCCACAAGTGAAGTATATTTTGTACCAGTTGGTGTATTCCTCTTCTGCAGAGCAAGAGCAAAGGTTTTAGGATCTAAATTGCTTGTTTTCCATGGAAGAGCTATGTAGAACACTATGCTTTGCTGTTGCTGTGTTGGTTTTCTCAAGACACAAGTCCTGTTGATTGTCTGTGTTTGCAGCAAGCAGAGAAGCTGCTGCAGACACTTTCTTGCCCCTTTTCCACAAGTGAAGTATATTTTGTACCAGTTGGTGTGTTCCTCGTCTGCAAAGCAAGAGCAAATGTGTTAGGACCTAAATTGCTTGATTTCCATGGAAGAGCTCTGTAGAACACTATGCTTTGCTGTTGCTGTGTTGGTTTTCTCAAGAAACAAACCCTGTTTGTTCTCTGTACTTGCAGCGAGCAGAGAAGCTCTTGAAGACACGTACCTGCTTTCTCCACTACTGACGTATATTTTGTACCAGTTGGTGTGTTCCTCGTCTGCAGAGCAAGAGCAAAGGTTTTAGGACCTAAATTGCTTGATTTCCTTGGAAGAGATATGTAGAACACTGTGCTTTGCTGTTACTGTGTTGGTTTTCTCAAGACACAAGCCTTGTTAGTTGTATGTGTTTCCAGCGAGCAGAAAAGCTGCTGCAGACACTTTCTTGCCCCTTTTCCACAAGTGAAGTATATTTTGTACCAGTTGGTGTATTCCTCGTCTGCAGAGCAAGAGCAAAGTTTTTAGGATCTAAATTGCTTGTTTTCCATGGAAGAGCTATGTAGAACACTATGGTTTTCGGTTGCTGTGTTTGTTTTCTCAAGACACAAGCCCTGTTTGTTCTCTGTGTTTTCAGCAAGCAGAGAAGCTGCTGCAGACACTTTCTTGCTCCTTTTCCACTAGTGAAGTATATTTTGTACCAGTTGGTGTATTCCTCGTCTGGAGAGCAGGAGCAAAGGTTTTAGGACCTAAATTGCTTGATTTCCTTGGAAGAGATATGTAGAACACTGTGCTTTGCTGTTGCTGTGTTGGTTTTCTCAAGACACAAACCCTGTTTGTTCCCTGTGTTTTCAGCAAGCAGAGAAGCTGCTGCAGACACTTTCTTGCCCCTTTTCCACAAGTGAAGTATATTTTGTACCAGTTGGTGTATTCCTCGTCTGCAGAGCAAGAGCAAAGGTTTTAGGATCTAAATTGCTTGTTTTCCATGGAAGAGCTATGTAGAACACTATGCTTTGCTGTTGCTGTGTTAGTTTTCTAAAGACACAAACCCTGTTTGTTCCCTGTGTTTTCAGCAAGCAGAGAAGCTGCTGCAGACACTTTCTTGCCCCTTTTCCACAAGTGAAGTATATTTTGTACCAGTTGGTGTATTCCTTGTCTGCAGAGCAAGAGCAAAGGTTTTAGGATCTAAATTGCTTGCTTTCCTTGGAAGAGATATGTAGAACACTGTGCTTTGCTGTTGCTGTGTTGGTTTTCTCAAGACACAAACCCTGTTTGTTCCCTGTGTTTTCAGCAAGCAGAGAAGCTGCTGCAGACACTTTCTTGCCCCTTTTCCACAAGTGAAGTATATTTTGTACCAGTTGGTGTATTCCTCGTCTGCAGAGACGGATCAAAGGTTTTAGGACCTAAATTGCTTGATTTCATTGGAAGAGCTCTGTAGAACACTATGCTTTGCTGTTGCTGTGTCGGTTTTCTCAAGAAACAAACCCTGTTTGTTCTCTGTACTTGCAGCGAGCAGAGAAGCTCTTGAAGACACGTACCTGCTTTCTCCACTACTGACGTATATTTTGTACCAGTTGGTGTATTCCTCGTCTGGAGAGCAGGAGCAAAGGTTTTAGGACCTAAATTGCTTGATTTCCTTGGAAGAGATATGTAGAACACTGTGCTTTGCTGTTACTGTGTTGGTTTTCTCAAGACACAAGCCTTGTTAGTTGTATGTGTTTCCAGCCAGCAGAGAAGCTGCTGCAGACACTTTCTTGCCCCTTTTCCACAAGTGAAGTATATTTTGTACCAGTTGGTGTATTCCTCGTCTGCAGAGCAAGAGCAAAGGTTTTAGGATCTAAATTGCTTGTTTTCCATGGAAGAGCTATGTAGAACACTATGCTTTGCTGTTGCTGTGTTGGTTTTCTCAAGACACAAGCCCTGTTTGTTCTCTGTGTTTTCAGCAAGCAGAGAAGCTGCTGCAGACACTTTCTTGCTCCTTTTCCACTAGTGAAGTATATTTTGTACCAGTTTGTGTATTCCTCGTCTGCAGAGCAAGAGCAAAGGTTTTAGGATCTAAATTGCTTGTTTTCCATGGAAGAGCTATGTAGAAGACTGTGCTTTGCTGTTGCTGTGTTGGTTTTCTCAAGACACAAACCCTGTTTGTTCCCTGTGTTTTCAGCAAGCAGAGAAGCTGCTGCAGACACTTTCTTGCCCCTTTTCCACAAGTGAAGTATATTTTGTACCAGTTGGTGTGTTCCTCGTCTGCAGAGCAAGAGCAAAGGTTTTAGGATCTAAATTGCTTGTTTTCCATGGAAGAGCTATGTAGAACACTATGCTTTGCTGTTGCTGTGTTGGTTTTCTAAAGACACAAACCCTGTTTGTTCTCTGTGTTTTCAGCAAGCAGAGAAGCTGCTGCAGACACTTTCTTGCTCCTTTTCCACTAGTGAAGTATATTTTGTACCAGTTGGTGTATTCCTCGTCTGGAGAGCAGGAGCAAAGGTTTTAGGACCTAAATTGCTTGATTTCCTTGGAAGAGATATGTAGAACACTGTGCTTTGCTGTTGCTGTGTTGGTTTTCTCAAGACACAAACCCTGTTTGTTCCCTGTGTTTTCAGCAAGCAGAGAAGCTGCTGCAGACACTTTCTTGCCCCTTTTCCACAAGTGAAGTATATTTTGTACCAGTTGGTGTATTCCTCGTCTGCAGAGCAAGAGCAAAGGTTTTAGGATCTAAATTGCTTGATTTCCATGGAAGAGCTATGTAGAACACTATGCTTTGCTGTTGCTGTGTTGGTTTTCTAAAGACACAAACCCTGTTTGTTCCCTGTGTTTTCAGCAAGCAGAGAAGCTGCTGCAGACACTTTCTTGCCCCTTTTCCACAAGTGAAGTATATTTTGTACCAGTTGGTGTATTCCTTGTCTGCAGAGACGGATCAAAGGTTTTAGGACCTAAATTGCTTGATTTCCTTGGAAGAGATATGTAGAACACTGTGCTTTGCTGTTGCTGTGTTGGGTTTTCTCAAGACACAAACCCTGTTTGTTCCCTGTGTTTTCAGCAAGCAGAGAAGCTGCTGCAGACACTTTCTTGCTCCTTTTCCACTAGTGAAGTATATTTTGTACCAGTTTGTGTATTCCTCGTCTGCAGAGCAAGAGCAAAGGTTTTAGGATCTAAATTGCTTGTTTTCCATGGAAGAGCTCTGTAGAACACTATGCTTTGCTGTTGCTGTGTTGGTTTTCTCAAGACACAAGTCCTGTTTGTTCCCTGTGTTTTCAGCAAGCAGAGAAGCTGCTGCAGACACTTTCTTGCCCCTTTTTCACAAGTGAAGTATATTTTGTACCAGTTGGTGTGTTCCTCGTCTGCAGAGACGGATCAAAGGTTTTAGGACCTAAATTGCTTGATTTCATTGGAAGAGCTATTAAGAACACTATGCTTTGCTGTTGCTGTGTTGGTTTTCTAAACACACAAGCCCTGTTTGTTCCCTGTGTTTTCAGCAAGCAGAGAAGCTCTTGAAGACACGTACCTGCTTTCTCCACTACTGACGTATATTTTGTACCAGTTGGTGTGTCCTCGTCTGCAAAGCAAGAGCAAAGGTTTTAGGACTAAAATTGCTTGATTTCCATGGAAGAGCTCTGTAGAACACTATGCTTTGCTGTTACTGTGTTGGTTTTCTCAAGACACAAGTCTTGTTGGTTGTATGTGTTTCCAGCGTGCAGAAAAGCTGCTGCAGACACTTTCTTGCCCCTTTTCCACAAGTGAAGTATATTTTGTACCAGTTGGTGTATTCCTCTTCTGCAGAGCAAGAGCAAAGGTTTTAGGATCTAAATTGCTTGTTTTCCATGGAAGAGCTCTGTAGAACACTATGCTTTGCTGTTGCTGTGTTGGTTTTCTCAAGACACAAGTCCTGTTGGTTGTCTGTGTTTGCAGCAAGCAGAGAAGCTGCTGCAGACACTTTCTTGCCCCTTTTTACAAGTGAAGTATATTTTGTACCAGTTGGTGTGTTCCTCGTCTGCAAAGCAAGAGCAAAGTTTTTAGGATCTAAATTGCTTGTTTTCCATGGAAGAGCTATGTAGAACACTATGCTTTGCTGTTGCTGTGTTGGTTTTCTCAAGAAACAAACCCTGTTTGTTCTCTGTACTTGCAGCGAGCAGAGAAGCTCTTGAAGACACGTACCTGCTTTCTCCACTACTGACGTATATTTTGTACCAGTTGGTGTATTCCTCGTCTGGAGAGCAGGAGCAAAGGTTTTAGGACCTAAATTGCTTGATTTCCTTGGAAGAGATATGTAGAACACTGTGCTTTGCTGTTGCTGTGTTGGTTTTCTCAAGACACAAACCCTGTTTGTTCCCTGTGTTTTCAGCAAGCAGAGAAGCTGCTGCAGACACTTTCTTGCCCCTTTTCCACAAGTGAAGTATATTTTGTACCAGTTGGTGTATTCCTCGTCTGCAGAGCAAGAGCAAAGGTTTTAGGATCTAAATTGCTTGTTTTCCATGGAAGAGCTATGTAGAACACTATGCTTTGCTGTTGCTGTGTTGGTTTTCTCAAGACACAAACCCTGTTTGTTCCCTGTGTTTTCAGCAAGCAGAGAAGCTGCTGCAGACACTTTCTTGCCCCTTTTCCACAAGTGAAGTATATTTTGTACCAGTTGGTGTATTCCTCGTCTGCAGAGCAAGAGCAAAGGTTTTAGGATCTAAATTGCTTGTTTTCCATGGAAGAGCTATGTAGAACACTATGCTTTGCTGTTGCTGTGTTGGTTTTCTCAAGACACAAACCCTGTTTGTTCCCTGTGTTTTCAGCAAGCAGAGAAGCTGCTGCAGACACTTTCTTGCCCCTTTTCCACAAGTGAAGTATATTTTGTACCAGTTGGTGTATTCCTTGTCTGCAGAGCAAGAGCAAAGGTTTTAGGATCTAAATTGCTTGCTTTCCTTGGAAGAGATATGTAGAACACTATGCTTTGCTGTTGCTGTGTTGGTTTTCTCAAGACACAAACCCTGTTTGTTCCCTGTGTTTTCAGCAAGCAGAGAAGCTGCTGCAGACACTTTCTTGCCCCTTTTTCACAAGTGAAGTATATTTTGTACCAGTTGGTGTGTTCCTCGTCTGCAAAGCAAGAGCAAAGGTTTTAGGACTTAAATTGCTTGATTTCCATGGAAGAGATATGTAGAACACTGTGCTTTGCTGTTGCTGTGTTGGTTTTCTCAAGACACAAACCCTGTTTGTTCCCTGTGTTTTCAGCAAGCAGAGAAGCTGCTGCAGACACTTTCTTGCCCCTTTTCCACAAGTGAAGTATATTTTGTACCAGTTGGTGTATTCCTCGTCTGCAGAGCAAGAGCAAAGGTTTTAGGATCTAAATTGCTTGTTTTCCATGGAAGAGCTATGTAGAACACTATGCTTTGCTGTTGCTGTGTTGGTTTTCTAAAGACACAAACCCTGTTTGTTCCCTGTGTTTTCAGCAAGCAGAGAAGCTGCTGCAGACACTTTCTTGCTCCTTTTCCACTAGTGAAGTATATTTTGTACCAGTTGGTGTATTCCTCGTCTGGAGAGCAGGAGCAAAGGTTTTAGGACCTAAATTGCTTGATTTCCTTGGAAGAGATATGTAGAACACTGTGCTTTGCTGTTGCTGTGTTGGTTTTCTCAAGACACAAACCTTGTTTGTTCCCTGTGTTTTCAGCAAGCAGAGAAGCTGCTGCAGACACTTTCTTGCCCCTTTTCCACAAGTGAAGTATATTTTGTACCAGTTGGTGTATTCCTCGTCTGCAGAGCAAGAGCAAAGGTTTTAGGATCTAAATTGCTTGTTTTCCATGGAAGAGCTATGTAGAACACTATGCTTTGCTGTTGCTGTGTTGGTTTTCTAAAGACACAAACCCTGTTTGTTCCCTGTGTTTTCAGCAAGCAGAGAAGCTGCTGCAGACACTTTCTTGCCCCTTTTCCACAAGTGAAGTATATTTTGTACCAGTTGGTGTATTCCTTGTCTGCAGAGCAAGAGCAAAGGTTTTAGGACCTAAATTGCTTGATTTCCTTGAAGAGCTATGTAGAAGTCTGTGCTTTGCTGTTGCTGTGTTGGTTTTCTCAAGACACAAACCCTGTTTGTTCCCTGTGTTTTCAGCAAGCAGAGAAGCTGCTGCAGACACTTTCTTGCCCTTTTCCACAAGTGAAGTATATTTTGTACCAGTTGGTGTATTCCTCGTCTGCAGAGCAAGAGCAAAGGTTTTAGGATCTAAATTGCTTGTTTTCCATGGAAGAGCTATGTAGAACACTATGCTTTGCTGTTACTGTGTTGGTTTTCTCAAGACACAAGCCCTGTTTGTTCTCTGTGTTTTCAGCAAGCAGAGAAGCTGCTGCAGACACTTTCTTGCTCCTTTTCCACAAGTGAAGTATATTTTGTACCAGTTGGTGTGTTCCTCGTCTGCAAAGCAAGAGCAAAGGTTTTAGGACCTAAATTTGCTTGATTTCCATGGAAGAGATATGTAGAAGACTGTGCTTTGCTGTTGCTGTGTTGGTTTTCTCAAGACACAAACCCTGTTTGTTCCCTGTGTTTTCAGCAAGCAGAGAAGCTGCTGCAGACACTTTCTTGCCCCTTTTCCACAAGTGAAGTATATTTTGTACCAGTTGGTGTATTCCTTGTCTGCAGAGCAAGAGCAAAGGTTTTAGGACCTAAATTGCTTGATTTCCTTGGAAGAGATATGTAGAACACTGTGCTTTGCTGTTGCTGTGTTGGTTTTCTCAAGACACAAACCCTGTTTGTTCCCTGTGTTTTCAGCAAGCAGAGAAGCTGCTGCAGACACTTTCTTGCCCCTTTTCCACAAGTGAAGTATATTTTGTACCAGTTGGTGTATTCCTCGTCTGCAGAGCAAGAGCAAAGGTTTTAGGATCTAAATTGCTTGTTTTCCATGGAAGAGCTATGTAGAACACTATGCTTTGCTGTTGCTGTGTTGGTTTTCTCAAGACACAAACCCTGTTTGTTCCCTGTGTTTTCAGCAAGCAGAGAAGCTGCTGCAGACACTTTCTTGCCCCTTTTTCACAAGTGAAGTATATTTTGTACCAGTTGGTGTGTTCCTCGTCTGCAAAGCAAGAGCAAAGGTTTTAGGACTTAAATTGCTTGATTTCCATGGAAGAGATATGTAGAACACTGTGCTTTGCTGTTGCTGTGTTGGTTTTCTCAAGACACAAACCTGTTTGTTCCCTGTGTTTTCAGCAAGCAGAGAAGCTGCTGCAGACACTTTCTTGCCCCTTTTCCACAAGTGAAGTATATTTTGTACCAGTTGGTGTATTCCTCGTCTGCAGAGACGGATCAAAGGTTTTAGGACCTAAATTGCTTGATTTCATTGGAAGAGCTCTGTAGAACACTATGCTTTGCTGTTGCTGTGTCGGTTTTCTCAAGAAACAAACCCTGTTTGTTCTCTGTACTTGCAGCGAGCAGAGAAGCTCTTGAAGACACGTACCTGCTTTCTCCACTACTGACGTATATTTTGTACCAGTTGGTGTATTCCTCGTCTGGAGAGCAGGAGCAAAGGTTTTAGGACCTAAATTGCTTGATTTCCTTGGAAGAGATATGTAGAACACTGTGCTTTGCTGTTACTGTGTTGGTTTTCTCAAGACACAAGCCTTGTTAGTTGTATGTGTTTCCAGCCAGCAGAGAAGCTGCTGCAGACACTTTCTTGCCCCTTTTCCACTAGTGAAGTATATTTTGTACCAGTTGGTGTATTCCTCGTCTGCAGAGCAAGAGCAAAGGTTTTAGGATCTAAATTGCTTGTTTTCCATGGAAGAGCTATGTAGAACACTATGCTTTGCTGTTGCTGTGTTGGTTTTCTCAAGACACAAGCCCTGTTTGTTCTCTGTGTTTTCAGCAAGCAGAGAAGCTGCTGCAGACACTTTCTTGCTCCTTTTCCACTAGTGAAGTATATTTTGTACCAGTTGGTGTATTCCTCGTCTTCAGAGCAAGAGCAAAGGTTTTAGGATCTAAATTGCTTGTTTTCCATGGAAGAGCTATGTAGAACACTATGCTTTGCTGTTGCTGTGTTGGTTTTCTCAAGACACAAGTCCTGTTGGTTGTCTGTGTTTGCAGCAAGCAGAGAAGCTGCTGCAGACACTTTCTTGCCCCTTTTTCACAAGTGAAGTATATTTTGTACCAGTTGGTGTATTCCTCGTGTG
Organism: Prinia subflava; assembly: GCF_021018805.1. Taxonomy (NCBI): domain Eukaryota; kingdom Metazoa; phylum Chordata; class Aves; order Passeriformes; family Cisticolidae; genus Prinia; species Prinia subflava. The sequence goes on along the minus strand of NW_026960835.1, from coordinate 9,464 downwards.
CAGAGACGGATCAAAGGTTTTAGGACCTAAATTGCTTGATTTCATTGGAAGAGCTATTAAGAACACTATGCTTTGCTGTTGCTGTGTTGGTTTTCTAAAGACACAAGCCCTGTTTGTTCCCTGTGTTTTCAGCAAGCAGAGAAGCTCTTGAAGACACGTACCTGCTTTCTCCACTACTGACGTATATTTTATACCAGTTGGTGTGTTCCTCGTCTGCAAAGCAAGAGCAAAGGTTTTAGGACTAAAATTGCTTGATTTCCATGGAAGAGCTCTGTAGAACACTATGCTTTGCTGTTACTGTGTTCGTTTTCTCAAGACACAAGTCTTGTTGGTTGATTGTGTTTCCAGCGAGCAGAAAAGCTGCTGCAGACACTTTCTTGCCCCTTTTCCACAAGTGAAGTATATTTTGTACCAGTTGGTGTATTCCTCTTCTGCAGAGCAAGAGCAAAGGTTTTAGGATCTAAATTGCTTGTTTTCCATGGAAGAGCTATGTAGAACACTATGCTTTGCTGTTGCTGTGTTGGTTTTCTCAAGACACAAGTCTGTTGATTGTCTGTGTTTGCAGCAAGCAGAGAAGCTGCTGCAGACACTTTCTTGCCCCTTTTCCACAAGTGAAGTATATTTTGTACCAGTTGGTGTGTTCCTCGTCTGCAAAGCAAGAGCAAATGTGTTAGGACCTAAATTGCTTGATTTCCATGGAAGAGCTCTGTAGAACACTGTGCTTTGCTGTTGCTGTGTTGGTTTTCTCAAGAAACAAACCCTGTTTGTTCTCTGTACTTGCAGCGAGCAGAGAAGCTCTTGAAGACACGTACCTGCTTTCTCCACTACTGACGTATATTTTGTACCAGTTGGTGTATTCCTCGTCTGGAGAGCAGGAGCAAAGGTTTTAGGACCTAAATTGCTTGATTTCCTTGGAAGAGATATGTAGAACACTGTGCTTTGCTGTTACTGTGTTGGTTTTCTCAAGACACAAGCCTTGTTAGTTGTATGTGTTTCCAGCGAGCAGAAAAGCTGCTGCAGACACTTTCTTGCCCCTTTTTCACAAGTGAAGTATATTTTGTACCAGTTGGTGTATTCCTCGTCTGCAGAGCAAGAGCAAAGTTTTTAGGATCTAAATTGCTTGTTTTCCATGGAAGAGCTATGTAGAACACTATGGTTTTCGGTTGCTGTGTTTGTTTTCTCAAGACACAAGCCCTGTTTGTTCTCTGTGTTTTCAGCAAGCAGAGAAGCTGCTGCAGACACTTTCTTGCTCCTTTTCCACTAGTGAAGTATATTTTGTACCAGTTGGTGTATTCCTCGTCTGGAGAGCAGGAGCAAAGGTTTTAGGACCTAAATTGCTTGATTTCCTTGGAAGAGATATGTAGAACACTGTGCTTTGCTGTTGCTGGTGTTGTTTTCTCAAGACACAAACCCTGTTTGTTCCCTGTGTTTTCAGCAAGCAGAGAAGCTGCTGCAGACACTTTCTTGCCCCTTTTCCACAAGTGAAGTATATTTTGTACCAGTTGGTGTATTCCTCGTCTGCAGAGCAAGAGCAAAGGTTTTAGGATCTAAATTGCTTGTTTTCCATGGAAGAGCTATGTAGAACACTATGCTTTGCTGTTGCTGTGTTGGTTTTCTCAAGACACAAGCCCTGTTTGTTCTCTGTGTTTTCAGCAAGCAGAGAAGCTGCTGCAGACACTTTCTTGCTCCTTTTCCACTAGTGAAGTATATTTTGTACCAGTTTGTGTATTCCTCGTCTGCAGAGCAAGAGCAAAGGTTTTAGGATCTAAATTGCTTGTTTTCCATGGAAGAGCTATGTAGAAGTCTGTGCTTTGCTGTTGCTGTGTTGGTTTTCTCAAGACACAAACCCTGTTTGTTCCCTGTGTTTTCAGCAAGCAGAGAAGCTGCTGCAGACACTTTCTTGCCCCTTTTCCACAAGTGAAGTATATTTTGTACCAGTTGGTGTATTCCTCGTCTGCAGAGCAAGAGCAAAGGTTTTAGGATCTAAATTGCTTGATTTCCATGGAAGAGCTATGTAGAACACTATGCTTTGCTGTTGCTGTGTTGGTTTTCTAAAGACACAAACCCTGTTTTGTTCCCTGTGTTTTCAGCAAGCAGAGAAGCTGCTGCAGACACTTTCTTGCCCCTTTTCCACAAGTGAAGTATATTTTGTACCAGTTGGTGTATTCCTTGTCTGCAGAGCAAGAGCAAAGGTTTTAGGACCTAAATTGCTTGATTTCCTTGGAAGAGATATGTAGAACACTGTGCTTTGCTGTTGCTGTGTTGGTTTTCTAAAGACACAAACCCTGTTTGTTCTCTGTGTTTTCAGCAAGCAGAGAAGCTGCTGCAGACACTTTCTTGCTCCTTTTCCACTAGTGAAGTATATTTTGTACCAGTTGGTGTATTCCTCGTCTGGAGAGCAGGAGCAAAGGTTTTAGGATCTAAATTGCTTGCTTTCCTTGGAAGAGATATGTAGAACACTATGCTTTGCTGTTGCTGGGTTGGTTTTCTCAAGACACAAACCCTGTTTGTTCCCTGTGTTTTCAGCAAGCAGAGAAGCTGCTGCAGACACTTTCTTGCCCCTTTTTCACAAGTGAAGTATATTTTGTACCAGTTGGTGTGTTCCTCGTCTGCAAAGCAAGAGCAAAGGTTTTAGGACTTAAATTGCTTGATTTCCATGGAAGAGATATGTAGAACACTGTGCTTTGCTGTTGCTGTGTTTGGTTTTCTCAAGACACAAACCCTGTTTGTTCCCTGTGTTTTCAGCAAGCAGAGAAGCTGCTGCAGACACTTTCTTGCCCCTTTTCCACAAGTGAAGTATATTTTGTACCAGTTGGTGTATTCCTCGTCTGCAGAGCAAGGGCAAAGGTTTTAGGATCTAAATTGCTTGTTTTCCATGGAAGAGCTATGTAGAACACTATGCTTTGCTGTTGCTGTGTTGGTTTTCTAAAGACACAAACCCTGTTTGTTCTCTGTGTTTTCAGCAAGCAGAGAAGCTGCTGCAGACACTTTCTTGCTCCTTTTCCACTAGTGAAGTATATTTTGTACCAGTTGGTGTATTCCTCGTCTGGAGAGCAGGAGCAAAGGTTTTAGGACCTAAATTGCTTGATTTCCTTGGAAGAGATATGTAGAACACTGTGCTTTGCTGTTGCTGTGTTGGTTTTCTCAAGACACAAACCTTGTTTGTTCCCTGTGTTTTCAGCAAGCAGAGAAGCTGCTGCAGACACTTTCTTGCCCCTTTTCCACAAGTGAAGTATATTTTGTACAGTTGGTGTATTCCTCGTCTGCAGAGCAAGAGCAAAGGTTTTAGGATCTAAATTGCTTGTTTTCCATGGAAGAGCTATGTAGAACACTATGCTTTGCTGTTGCTGTGTTGGTTTTCTAAAGACACAAACCCTGATTGTTCCCTGTGTTTTCAGCAAGCAGAGAAGCTGCTGCAGACACTTTCTTGCCCCTTTTCCACAAGTGAAGTATATTTGTACCAGTTGGTGTATTCCTTGTCTGCAGAGCAAGAGCAAAGGTTTTAGGACCTAAATTGCTTGATTTCCTTGGAAGAGCTATGTAGAAGTCTGTGCTTTGCTGTTGCTGTGATGGTTTTCTCAAGACACAAACCCTGTTTGTTCCCTGTGTTTTCAGCATGCAGAGAAGCTGCTGCAGACACTTTCTTGCCCCTTTTCCACAAGTGAAGTATATTTTGTACCAGTTGGTGTATTCCTCGTCTGCAGAGCAAGAGCAAAGGTTTTAGGATCTAAATTGCTTGTTTTCCATGGAAGAGCTATGTAGAACACTATGCTTTGCTGTTACTGTGTTGGTTTTCTCAAGACACAAGCCCTGTTTGTTCTCTGTGTTTTCAGCAAGCAGAGAAGCTGCTGCAGACACTTTCTTGCTCCTTTTCCACAAGTGAAGTATATTTTGTACCAGTTGGTGTGTTCCTCGTCTGCAAAGCAAGAGCAAAGGTTTTAGGACCTAAATTGCTTGATTTCCATGGAAGAGATATGTAGAAGACTGTGCTTTGCTGTTGCTGTGTTGGTTTTCTCAAGACACAAACCCTGTTTGTTCCCTGTGTTTTCAGCAAGCAGAGAAGCTGCTGCAGACACTTTCTTGCCCCTTTTCCACAAGTGAAGTATATTTTGTACCAGTTGGTGTATTCCTTGTCTGCAGAGCAAGAGCAAAGGTTTAGGATCTAAATTGCTTGCTTTCCTTGGAAGAGATATGTAGAACACTGTGCTTTGCTGTTGCTGTGTTGGTTTTCTCAAGACACAAACCCTGTTGTTCCCTGTGTTTTCAGCAAGCAGAGAAGCTGCTGCAGACACTTTCTTGCCCCTTTTCCACAAGTGAAGTATATTTTGTACCAGTTGGTGTATTCCCTCGTCTGCAGAGCAAGAGCAAAGGTTTTAGGATCTAATTGCTTGTTTTCCATGGAAGAGCTATGTAGAACACTATGCTTTGCTGTTGCTGTGTTGGTTTTCTCAAGACACAAACCCTGTTTGTTCCCTGTGTTTTCAGCAAGCAGAGAAGCTGCTGCAGACACTTTCTTGCCCCTTTTTCACAAGTGAAGTATATTTTGTACCAGTTGGTGTGTTTCCTCGTCTGCAAAGCAAGAGCAAAGGTTTTAGGACTTAAATTGCTTGATTTCCATGGAAGAGATATGTAGAACACTGTGCTTTGCTGTTGCTGTGTTGGTTTTCTCAAGACACAAACCCTGTTTGTTCCCTGTGTTTTCAGCAAGCAGAGAAGCTGCTGCAGACACTTTCTTGCCCCTTTTCCACAAGTGAAGTATATTTTGTACCAGTTGGTGTATTCCTCGTCTGCAGAGACGGATCAAAGGTTTTAGGGACCTAAATTGCTTGATTTCATTGGAAGAGCTCTGTAGAACACTATGCTTTGCTGTTGCTGTGTCGGTTTTCTCAAGAAACAAACCCTGTTTGTTCTCTGTACTTGCAGCGAGCAGAGAAGCTCTTGAAGACACGTACCTGCTTTCTCCACTACTGACGTATATTTTGTACCAGTTGGTGTATTCCTCGTCTGGAGAGCAGGAGCAAAGGTTTTAGGACCTAAATTGCTTGATTTCCTTGGAAGAGATATGTAGAACACTGTGCTTTGCTGTTACTGTGTTGGTTTTCTCAAGACACAAGCCTTGTTAGTTGTATGTGTTTCCAGCCAGCAGAGAAGCTGCTGCAGACACTTTCTTGCCCCTTTTCCACAAGTGAAGTATATTTTGTACCAGTTGGTGTATTCCTCGTCTGCAGAGCAAGAGCAAAGGTTTTAGGATCTAAATTGCTTGTTTTCCATGGAAGAGCTATGTAGAACACTATGCTTTGCTGTTGCTGTGTTGGTTTTCTCAAGACACAAGCCCTGTTTGTTCTCTGTGTTTTCAGCAAGCAGAGAAGCTGCTGCAGACACTTTCTTGCTCCTTTTCCACTAGTGAAGTATATTTTGTACCAGTTGGTGTATTCCTCGTCTTCAGAGCAAGAGCAAAGGTTTTAGGATCTAAATTGCATGTTTTCCATGGAAGAGCTATGTAGAACACTATGCTTTGCTGTTGCTGTGTTGGTTTTCTCAAGACACAAGTCCTGTTGGTTGTCTGTGTTTGCAGCAAGCAGAGAAGCTGCTGCAGACACTTTCTTGCCCCTTTTTCACAAGTGAAGTATATTTTGTACCAGTTGGTGTATTCCTCGTGTGCAGAGACGGATCAAAGGTTTTAGGACCTAAATTGCTTGATTTCATTGGAAGAGCTATTAAGAACACTATGCTTTGCTGTTGCTGTGTTGGTTTTCTAAAGACACAAGCCCTGTTTGTTCCCTGTGTTTTCAGCAAGCAGAGAAGCTCTTGAAGACACGTACCTGCTTTCTCCACTACTGACGTATATTTTATACCAGTTGGTGTGTTCCTCGTCTGCAAAGCAAGAGCAAAGGTTTTAGGACTAAAATTGCTTGATTTCCATGGAAGAGCTCTGTAGAACACTATGCTTTGCTGTTACTGTGTTCGTTTTCTCAAGACACAAGTCTTGTTGGTTGTATGTGTTTCCAGCGAGCAGAAAAGCTGCTGCAGACACTTTCTTGCCCCTTTTCCACAAGTGAAGTATATTTTGTACCAGTTGGTGTATTCCTCTTCTGCAGAGCAAGAGCAAAGGTTTAGGATCTAAATTGCTTGTTTTCCATGGAAGAGCTATGTAGAACACTATGCTTTGCTGTTGCTGTGTTGGTTTTCTCAAGACACAAGTCCTGTTGATTGTCTGTGTTTGCAGCAAGCAGAGAAGCTGCTGCAGACACTTTCTTGCCCCTTTTCCACAAGTGAAGTATATTTTGTACCAGTTGGTGTGTTCCTCGTCTGCAAAGCAAGAGCAAATGTGTTAGGACCTAAATTGCTTGATTTCCATGGAAGAGCTCTGTAGAACACTGTGCTTTGCTGTTGCTGTGTTGGTTTTCTCAAGAAACAAACCCTGTTTGTTCTCTGTACTTGCAGCGAGCAGAGAAGCTCTTGAAGACACGTACCTGCTTTCTCCACTACTGACGTATATTTTGTACCAGTTGGTGTATTCCTCGTCTGGAGAGCAGAGCAAGGTTTTAGGACCTAAATTGCTTGATTTCCTTGGAAGAGATATGTAGAACACTGTGCTTTGCTGTTACTGTGTTGGTTTTCTCAAGACACAAGCCTTGTTAGTTGTATGTGTTTTCCAGCCAGCAGAGAAGCTGCTGCAGACACTTTCTTGCCCCTTTTCCACAAGTGAAGTATATTTTGTACCAGTTGGTGTATTCCTCGTCTGCAGAGCAAGAGCAAAGGTTTTAGGATCTAAATTGCTTGTTTTCCATGGAAGAGCTATGTAGAACACTATGCTTTGCTGTTGCTGTGTTTGTTTTCTCAAGACACAAGCCCTGTTTGTTCTCTGTGTTTTCAGCAAGCAGAGAAGCTGCTGCAGACACTTTCTTGCTCCTTTTCCACTAGTGAAGTATATTTTGTACCAGTTGGTGTATTCCTCGTCTGGAGAGCAGGAGCAAAGGTTTTAGACCTAAATTGCTTGATTTCCTTGGAAGAGATATGTAGAACACTGTGCTTTGCTGTTGCTGTGTTGGTTTTCTCAAGACACAAACCCTGTTTGTTCCCTGTGTTTTCAGCAAGCAGAGAAGCTGCTGCAGACACTTTCTTGCCCCTTTTCCACAAGTGAAGTATATTTTGTACCAGTTGGTGTATTCCTCGTCTGCAGAGCAAGAGCAAAGGTTTTAGGATCTAAATTGCTTGTTTTCCATGGAAGAGCTATGTAGACAACTATGCTTTGCTGTTGCTGTGTTGGTTTTCTCAAGACACAAGCCCTGTTTGTTCTCTGTGTTTTCAGCAAGCAGAGAAGCTGCTGCAGACACTTTCTTGCTCCTTTTCCACTAGTGAAGTATATTTTGTACCAGTTTGTGTATTCCTCGTCTGCAGAGCAAGAGCAAAGGTTTTAGGATCTAATTGCTTGTTTTCCATGGAAGAGCTATGTAGAAGTCTGTGCTTTGCTGTTGCTGTGTTGGTTTTCTCAAGACACAAACCCTGTTTGTTCCCTGTGTTTTCAGCAAGCAGAGAAGCTGCTGCAGACACTTTCTTGCCCCTTTTCCACAAGTGAAGTATATTTTGTACCAGTTGGTGTATTCATCGTCTGCAGAGCAAGAGCAAAGGTTTTAGGATCTAAATTGCTTGATTTCCATGGAAGAGCTATGTAGAACACTATGCTTTGCTGTTGCTGTGTTGGTTTTCTAAAGACACAAACCCTGTTTGTTCCCTGTGTTTTCAGCAAGCAGAGAAGCTGCTGCAGACACTTTCTTGCCCCTTTTCCACAAGTGAAGTATATTTTGTACCAGTTGGTGTATTCCTTGTCTGCAGAGCAAGAGCAAAGGTTTTAGGACCCTAAATTGCTTGATTTCCTTGGAAGAGATATGTAGAACACTGTGCTTTGCTGTTGCTGTGTTGGTTTCCTCAAGACACAAACCCTGTTTGTTCCCTGTGTTTTCAGCAAGCAGAGAAGCTGCTGCAGACACTTTCTTGCTCCTTTTCCACTAGTGAAGTATATTTTGTACCAGTTTGTGTATTCCTCGTCTGCAGAGCAAGAGCAAAGGTTTTAGGATCTAAATTGCTTGTTTTCCATGGAAGAGCTCTGTAGAACACTATGCTTTGCTGTTGCTGTGTTGGTTTTCTCAAGACACAAGTCCTGTTGGTTGTCTGTGTTTGCAGCAAGCAGAGAAGCTGCTGCAGACACTTTCTTGCCCTTTTTCACAAGTGAAGTATATTTTTGTACCAGTTGGTGTGTTCCTCGTCTGCAGAGACGGATCAAAGGTTTTAGGACCTAAATTGCTTGATTTCATTGGAAGAGCTATTAAGAACACTATGCTTTGCTGTTGCTGTGTTGGTTTTCTAACACACAAGCCCTGTTTGTTCCCTGTGTTTTCAGCAAGCAGAGAAGCTCTTGAAGACACGTACCTGCTTTCTCCACTACTGACGTATATTTTGTACCAGTTGGTGTGTTCCTCGTCTGCAAAGCAAGAGCAAAGTTTTAGGACTAAAATTGCTTGATTTCCATGGAAGAGCTCTGTAGAACACTATGCTTTGCTGTTACTGTGTTGGTTTTCTCAAGACACAAGTCTTGTTGGTTGTATGTGTTTCCAGCGTGCAGAAAAGCTGCTGCAGACACTTTCTTGCCCCTTTTCCACAAGTGAAGTATATTTTGTACCAGTTGGTGTATTCCTCTTCTGCAGAGCAAGAGCAAAGGTTTTAGGATCTAAATTGCTTGTTTTCCATGGAAGAGCTCTGTAGAACACTATGCTTTGCTGTTGCTGTGTTGGTTTTCTCAAGACACAAGTCCTGTTGGTTGTCTGTGTTTGCAGCAAGCAGAGAAGCTGCTGCAGACACTTTCTTGCCCCTTTTTACAAGTGAAGTATATTTTGTACCAGTTGGTGTGTTCCTCGTCTGCAAAAGCAAGAGCAAATGTGTTAGGACCTAAATTGCTTGATTTCCATGGAAGAGCTCTGTAGAACACTATGCTTTGCTGTTGCTGTGTTGGTTTTCTCAAGAAACAACCCTGTTTGTTCTCTGTACTTGCAGCGAGCAGAGAAGCTCTTGAAGACACGTACCTGCTTTCTCCACTACTGACGTATATTTTGTACCAGTTGGTGTATTCCTCGTCTGGAGAGCAGGAGCAAAGGTTTTAGGACCTAAATTGCTTGATTTCCTTGGAAGAGATATGTAGAACACTGTGCTTTGCTGTTGCTGTGTTGGTTTTCTCAAGACACAAACCCTGTTTGTTTCCCTGTGTTTTCAGCAAGCAGAGAAGCTGCTGCAGACACTTTCTTGCCCCTTTTCCACAAGTGAAGTATATTTTGTACCAGTTTGTGTATTCCTCGTCTGCAGAGCAAGAGCAAAGTTTTTAGGATCTAAATTGCTTGTTTTCCATGGAAGAGCTATGTAGAACACTATGCTTTGCTGTTGCTGTGTTGGTTTTCTCAGAAACAAACCCT
>NW_026960834.1:0-36208 GCF_021018805.1 Prinia subflava | reverse complement strand
TGTCATGGTTGAAGGATAAGGTCGTCGCAAACTTGACACTGATGCACTTTAGCCTCATTCATGAAACCCGCGCTTTTTACCTCTTAAGCCATTGAATAATGCAATGGTCACCGGACATAACTATTTTATTCTCACTTTGCTGAGACTTATACCTAAACCCATCATTTCACCCCCAAAATTTATTCACTTCATTTTTTATCGTGTAATTTTCATCAAAACAAACAAATAATTAACTATATATCCCTATATTATTCATGCAACCAAATTACACACCCACCACTACGACACTTAACCCAAACTTACCTGCCTTTTTTTGGACAAAAAACCAAACAAAAACAACACATCACCACTCACCAAACCAAACCCACCTAAGTCTTTGTAGCTTACAAAAAGCATGACACTGAAGATGTCAAGACGGCAGCCACACGCACCCAAAGACAAAAGACTTAGTCCTAACCTTACTGTTGGTTGTTGCTAAATATATACATGCAAGTATCCGCGCTCCAGTGTAGATGCCCTGGGTACCCTAAATTTAGGTCGACAGGAGCGGGTATCAGGCACACCCATCACCGTAGCCCAAAACGCCTTGCAATTGCCACACCCCCACGGGTATTCAGCAGTAATTAATATTAAGCAATGAGTGCAAACTTGACTTAGTTATAGCAAGCTAAGGGTCGGTAAATCCTGTGCCAGCCACCGCGGTCATACAGGAGACCCAAATCAACATTACTTAACGGCGTAAAGAGTGGTCACATGTTATCCAAGTAGCTAAGATTAAAAGGCAGCTGAGCCGTAGAAAGCCAAAGATGCCCATAAGGCCCCTACTTAAAGAAGATCTTAGAACAACGATTTATTGAAGCCCACGAAAGCCAGGGCCCAAACTGGGATTAGATACCCCACTATGCCTGGCCCTAAATCTTGATGCTCGATCTTACCGGAGCATCCGCCCGAGAACTACGAGCACAAACGCTTAAAACTCTAAGGACTTGGCGGTGCCCCAAACCCACCTAGAGGAGCCTGTTCTATAATCGATGATCCACGATACACCTTACCATTCCTTGCAACAGTTCAGCCTATATACCGCCGTCGCCAGCCCACCCACCCTGAAGGACCAACAGTGGACGCAATAGCCCTACAACGCTAATACGACAGGTCAAGGTATAGCCTATGGAATGGGAGCAATGGGCTACATTTTCTAGACTAGAACATACGGCAAAGGGACATGAAACTATCCCTGGAAGGCGGATTTAGCAGTAAAGAGAGACAATCGAGCCCTCTTTAAGCCGGCTCTGGGACACGTACATACCGCCCGTCACCCTCCTCAAAAGCGACCCCCCCCCCCCCATAAATTAATAAGTTGATCAGCCAAAGAGGAGGTAAGTCGTAACAAGGTAAGTGTACCGGAAGGTGCACTTAGAACACCAAGACGTAGCCTTAAATTAAAGCACTCAGCTTACACCTGAGAGATATCTGCTAACATCAGATCGTCTTGAATGCCAAACTCTAGCCCAACCTACATGACCCCCGGAATAACAAAGCTACTTCCAACACCCAACTAAAGCATTTATTAGTCCCAGTATAGGCGATAGAAAAGACACCATTGGAGCGATAGAGACCACGTACCGTAAGGGAAAGATGAAATAGCAATGAAAACTAAGCTAAAAACAGCAAAGATCAACCCTTGTACCTTTTGCATCATGGTCTAGCAAGAAAAACCAAGCAAAATGAATTTAAGTTTGCCACCCCCGAAACCCAAGCGAGCTACTTGCGAGCAGCTATTATGAGCGAACCCGTCTCTGTTGCAAAAGAGTGGGATGACTTGCTAGTAGAGGTGAAAAGCCAATCGAGCTGGGTGATAGCTGGTTGCCTGTGAAATGAATCTTAGTTCACTCTTAATTCTTCTCCAAGGAACCTACAAACCCCAATGAAGCGAATTAAGGGCTATTTAAAGGAGGTACAGCTCCTTTAAAAAAGAATACAATCTCCACGAGCGGATAAACAACAAACCTGCAAAACCTACTGTGGGCCTTTAAGCAGCCATCAACAAAGAGTGCGTTAAAGCTCTGCACCTTAAAAATATAAAAACCACGTGACTCCCTCCCCACTAACGGGCTAACCTATAGAACAATAGGAGAATTAATGCTAGAATGAGTAACCAGGGTCCTCCCTCTTAGACGCAAGCTTACATCAGTACATTATTAACAAGCCACCAATATACGACAAATCAAACAAGCAGAGTATTAAACACTTTGTTAACCCGACATAGGAGCGTCCATTAAGAAAGATTAAAACCTGTAAAAGGAACTAGGCAAACCCGTCAAGGCCCGACTGTTTACCAAAAACATAGCCTTCAGCCAACCCACAGACAAGTATTGAAGGTGATGCCTGCCCGGTGACTATGTTCAACGGCCGCGGTATCCTAACCGTGCAAAGGTAGCGCAATCAATTGTCCCATAAATCGGGACCCGTATGAATGGCTAAACGAGGTCTTAACTGTCTCTTACAGGCAATCGGTGAAATTGATCTCCCTGTGCAAAAGCAGGGATAAACCCATAAGACGAGAAGACCCTGTGGAACTTTAAAAACAGCAACCACCCCAAATACATACACCCCCCACCCCGGGCTTACTTATCCATTGGGACGATGGTCTGCATTTTTTCGGTTGGGGCGACCTTGGAGCAAAACAAAACCTCCAAACATGGGACAACACCTCCAGACTAAGAGCCACTACTCAAAGTGCTAATAGCCACCAGATCCAATATAATTGATCAATGGACCAAGCTACCCCAGGGATAACAGCGCAATCTCCTCCGAGAGTCCATATCGACGGGGAGGTTTACGACCTCGATGTTGGATCAGGACATCCTAGTGGTGCAGCCGCTACTAAGGGTTCGTTTGTTCAACGATTAACAGTCCTACGTGATCTGAGTTCAGACCGGAGTAATCCAGGTCGGTTTCTATCTATGAACAACTCTTCCCAGTACGAAAGGATAGGAAAAGTGGGGCCAATACCACAAGCAAGCCCCCGCCTTAAGTAATGAAACCAACTAAATTACGAAAAGCTATCACACCCACCCACGTCCTAGAAAAGGACAAGCTAGCGTGGCAGAGCTCGGCAAATGCAAAAGGCTTAAGTCCTTTAACTCAGAGGTTCAAATCCTCTCCCTAGCTTACCAACCCCCATATGACCAACTACCCACTTCTAACCAGCCTAATCATAGCCACTTCCTATGCCCTCCCCATTCTAATTGCAGTAGCCTTCCTCACACTAGTAGAACGTAAAATCCTAAGTTACATGCAAGGACGAAAGGGCCCAAATGTCGTAGGCCCATTCGGACTACTACAACCCTTGGCAGACGGGTGAAACTATTCATCAAAGAACCGATCCGCCCATCAACATCTTCCCCAATCCTATTCACCACAACTCCAATACTAGCCCTTCTCCTAGCGATTTCAATTTGAACCCCCACTCCCACTACCATTCTCTCTCGCAGACCTCAACCTAGGCCTACTCTTTCTCCTAGCCATATCTAGCCTAGCCGTATACTCTATTCTATGATCAGGATGAGCCTCCAACTCAAAATATGCCCTAATTGGAGCACTACGAGCAGTAGCCCAAACCATCTCGTATGAAGTCACCCTAGCAATTATCCTACTCTCCATCATCCTACTCAGCGGAAATTACAACCTAAGCACTCTCGCAACCACCCAAGAACCCCTGTACCTTATCTTCTCATGCTGGCCACTAGCCATAATATGATACGTATCCACACTAGCCGAGACAAACCGAGCCCCATTTGACCTTACAGAGGGGGAGTCAGAACTAGTCTCTGGCTTCAACGTGGAATATGCAGCAGGACCATTCGCTTTATTCTTCCTAGCCGAATACGCCAACATCATGCTAATAAACACACTAACTACCATCTTATTCTTCAACCCAAGCTTCCTAAACCCTCCGCAAGAACTATTCCCTGTGATTCTAGCCACAAAAGTCCTCCTACTATCTGCTGGTTTCCTATGAGTCCGTGCTTCATATCCGCGCTTCCGATACGACCAGCTAATACACCTTCTATGAAAAAACTTCCTCCCACTCACACTGGCGATATGCTTGTGACACACCAGCATATCAATCTGTTACGCTGGACTTCCCCCCTACCTAAGAACCATAAAAGGAAATGTGCCTGAACGTCCCAAAGGGTCACTATGATAAAGTGAACATAGAGGTATACCAGCCCTCTCATTTCCTAACTTAGAAAAACAGGAATCGAACCTGCACTAAAGGGATCAAAACCCTCCATACTCCCATTATATTACTTTCTAGTAGGGTCAGCTAACAAAGCTATCGGGCCCATACCCCGAAAATGATGGTTTAACCCCCTTCCCCTACTAATGAACCCACAAGCAAAATTAATTTTCGCAATCAGCCTGTTTATAGGGACTGCCATCACAATCTCGAGCAACCACTGAATAATAGCCTGGGCCGGCCTTGAAATCAACACCCTAGCAATCCTGCCACTGATCTCAAAATCCCACCATCCACGAGCCATTGAAGCCGCAACCAAGTACTTCCTTACCCAAGCAACTGCCTCCGCACTAGTCTTATTTTCCAGCATAACCAATGCATGGCACACCGGACAATGGGACATCACCCAACTAACCCATCCAATATCGTGCCTCATCCTAACCTCCGCCCTAGCAATAAAACTAGGACTAGTCCCATTTCATTTCTGATTCCCAGAAGTCCTCCAAGGGTCCCCACTTACCACAGGCCTCCTCCTATCAACAATGATAAAATTACCCCCTATCTCACTGCTATTCATAACATCACCCTCACTAAACCCTACTCTGCTAGCCTGCATAGCAATCATATCTGCCGCTCTGGGAGGATGAATAGGACTAAACCAAACACAAATCCGAAAAATCCTAGCCTTCTCCTCCATCTCCCATCTAGGATGGATAACAATCATTATCTCGTACAACCCTAAACTAACCTTACTTAATTTTACCTCTACACACTAATAACAATAGCAGTATTCCTAACTTTAAACACAATTAAAGTCTCAAAACTATCAACCCTAATAACTGCATGGACAAAGGTACCAGCACTAAACGCCATACTACTACTAACAATACTCTCTATAGCAGGACTGCCCCCCATTAACAGGTTTCCTCCCAAAATGACTTATCATCCAAGAGCTAACTAAACAAGACATAATCCCAATAGCAACTTCAATCTCCCTCCTATCACTCCTAAGCCTATTCTTCTATCTTCGCCTAGCATACTGTGCAACAATCACACTACCCCCACACACCACCAACCACATTAAACAATGACATACTAACAAACCAACCAGCACCTTAATTGCCATCCTAATCACCATATCAACTGCACTCCTACCGGTTTCACCACTAATCACCACTATTATTTAAGAAACTTAGGATCACTTAAACCGAAGGCCTTCAAAGCCTTAAACAAGAGTTAAACCTCTTAGTTTCTGCTAAGATCCGCAGGATGCTACCCCACATCTCCTGAATGCAACCCAGGTACTTTAATTAAGCTAGGACCTTACAACCCAACTAGGTAGATGGGCTTCGATCCCACAACAATATAGTTAACAGCTACATGCCCTAACCAACAGGCTTCTACCTAAGACTTCGGCGCAATCAATACGCATCTGCGAGTTTGCAACCCGCCGTGAATTTCACCACAAAGCCGATAAGAAGAGGAATTGAACCTCTGTAAAAAGGACTACAGCCTAACGCTTATACACTCAGCCATCTTACCTGTGACATTCATTAACCGATGATTATTCTCAACCAACCACAAAGATATCGGTACCCTATACCTAATTTTCGGCGCATGGGCCGGAATAGTGGGCACCTCACTAAGCCTTCTCATCCGAGCAGAACTAGGCCAACCAGGAGCCCTGCTCGGAGACGACCAAATCTACAACGTGATCGTTACAGCACATGCTTTCGTATAATCTTCTTTATAGTTATACCAATTATGATCGGGGGCTTCGGCAACTGACTAGTCCCCCCTAATAATTGGGGCCCCAGACATAGCATTCCCACGAATGAACAACATAAGCTTCTGACTTCTACCACCCTCTTTCCTCCTTCTCCTGGCTTCCTCCACAGTCGAGGCAGGAGCAGGTACGGGCTGAACAGTGTACCCCCCATTAGCCGGCAACTTAGCCCATGCTGGAGCTTCAGTTGACCTAGCCATCTTCTCCCTTCACCTAGCTGGAATCTCATCAATTCTGGGCGCAATCAACTTTATCACCACAGCAATTAACATAAAACCACCAGCCCTCTCCCAATACCAAACCCCCCTATTTGTCTGATCAGTACTTATCACAGCAGTCCTACTGCTTCTCTCCCTCCCTGTACTCGCTGCCGGAATCACTATACTACTAACCGACCGCAACCTAAATACCACTTTCTTTGACCCGGCAGGAGGAGGAGACCCAGTACTTTATCAACACCTATTCTGATTCTTCGGACACCCTGAAGTCTACATCCTCATTCTACCAGGATTCGGAATCATCTCCCACGTCGTAACCTACTACTCAGGAAAAAAAGAACCTTTCGGTTATATAGGAATGGTATGAGCTATACTTTCCATCGGGTTCCTAGGATTTATCGTTTGGGCCCACCATATATTCACAGTAGGCATGGACGTAGACACCCGAGCATACTTCACATCAGCCACTATAATCATCGCCATCCCAACTGGCATTAAAGTATTCAGCTGACTAGCAACACTCCACGGAGGCATTATCAAATGAGACCCACCCATACTATGGGCCCTAGGATTCATCTTCCTATTCACCATCGGGGGCCTAACAGGGATCGTTTTAGCAAACTCTTCACTAGACATTGCTCTGCACGATACCTACTATGTAGTAGCTCACTTCCACTATGTACTATCAATAGGAGCAGTATTCGCAATTCTAGCCGGATTCACACACTGATTCCCACTATTCACCGGGTACACTCTACATTCCACATGAGCCAAAATCCACTTCGGAGTAATATTTGTAGGCGTTAACCTCACCTTCTTCCCACAACACTTCCTTGGCCTAGCTGGCATGCCACGTCGATACTCAGACTACCCAGACGCCTACACACTATGAAACACCATCTCCTCATCAGTAGGTTCCCTAATCTCTATAACAGCCGTAATCATGCTAGTATTCATCATCTGAGAAGCCTTCGCATCCAAACGCAAAGCTTTCCAACCAGAACTTACAAGCACAAATATCGAATGAATCTACGGTTGCCCACCCCCATTCCACACCTTTGAAGAACCAGCCTTTGTCCAAGTACAAGAAAGGAAGGACTCGAACCCTCATATGTTGGTTTCAAGCCAACCGCATAAAACCACTTATGCTTCTTTCTCATAGAGACGCTAGTAAAACGATTACATAGCCTTGTCAAGGCTATATTGCAGGTGAAAACCCTGTGCGCCTCAAAATATGGCCAACCACTCACAACTTAATTTCCAAGACGCCTCATCACCAATTATAGAAGAACTGATACAATTCCACGACCACGCCATAATAGTGGCCCTAGCCATCTGCAGCTTGGTCCTCTATCTACTGACTCTAATACTAACAGGTAAACTCTCATCAAATACAGTTGATGCACAGGCGATCGAACTAGTATGAACAATCCTACCAGCCATAGTACTAATCACCCTAGCCCTGCCATCCCTGCGCATCCTATACATGATGGATGAAGTCAACCAACCAGACCTCACTCTAAAAGCCATTGGACACCAATGGTACTGATCCTACGAGTACACCGACTTCAAAGACCTAACATTCGACTCCTACATAACACCAACATCAGAGCTCCCACTAGGACACTTTCGACTTCTAGAAGTAGACCACCGTGTTATCGTCCCAATAAACTCTACCATCCGAGTTATTGTCACCGCTGACGACGTCCTGCACTCATGAGCTGTACCAAGCCTAGGCGTCAAAACGGATGCAATCCCAGGACGACTAAACCAAACTTCCTTCCTAGCAAACCGACCAGGAGTATTCTACGGACAATGCTCAGAGATCTGCGGAGCAAACCACAGCTTCATACCAATCGTAGTAGAGTCCACACCACTTGACAACTTCGAAAACTGATCTTCTCTACTATCTTCCTAATCATTAAGAAGCTATGAAACAGCGTTAGCCTTTTAAGCTAGAGAAAGAGGGACGCTAACCCTCCTTAATGACATGCCACAACTCAACCCAAATCCATGATTTTTTATCATACTAACCTCATGACTAACATTTTCAATAATCATCCAACCTAAAATCCTATCCATAACATCCCCAAACCCACCACTCAACAAGACCACTACCACCACCCCTACTACCCCATGAACTTGACCATGAACCTAAGTTTCTTCGACCAATTCTCAAGTCCATCCCTACTGGGCATTCCACTAATCCTCATCTCAATCACTTTCCCAGCCCTACTACTACCGTCACAAAACAACCGCTGGGTGACGAGCCGTCTATCCACCCTACAACTATGAGCGGTCAACCTCATCACAAAGCAACTAATAATACCACTGAACAAAAAAGGACACAAATGAGCCCTAATCCTAACCTCATTAATGGTATTCCTCCTACTAATCAACCTTCTAGGCCTATTGCCCTACACATTCACTCCAACCACCCAACTATCCATGAGCCTAGCCCTAGCCTTCCCACTATGACTAGCCACCCTCCTCACAGGGTTACGCAACCAACCTTCAACTACCCTAGGGCACCTGCTACCAGAAGGCACTCCAACACCGCTGATCCCAGCACTGGTCTTAATTGAAACAACAAGCCTTCTAATTCGTCCTATTGCGCTAGGAGTACGACTAACAGCCAACCTCACAGCAGGACACCTTTTAATCCAACTTATTTCTACCGCCACGATCGCCTTACTATCGACCATACCTATGGTCTCCCTACTAACATTCCTAATCCTGCTGCTACTAACCATCCTGGAAGTAGCCGTAGCCATGATCCAGGCCTACGTCTTTGTCCTCCTACTCAGCCTCTACCTCCAAGAAAACATCTAACACAATGGCACACCAAGCACACTCCTACCACATAGTAGATCCAAGCCCATGACCCATCTTCGGAGCAGCCGCCGCCCTACTAACCACGTCCGGCCTAACCATATGATTCCACTACCACTCCCCACAACTACTTGCCATTGGCCTATTATCAACCACCCTAGTCATATTCCAATGATGACGAGACATTGTACGCGAAAGCACATTCCAAGGTCACCACACTCCCACCGTCCAAAAAGGGCTACGATACGGCATAGTCCTGTTCATCACATCAGAAGCTTTCTTCTTCCTAGGCTTCTTCTGAGCCTTCTTCCACTCAAGCCTAGCCCCAACCCCAGAACTAGGAGGACAATGACCACCAGCAGGAATCAAACCCTTGAACCCCATAGAAGTACCGCTACTAAACACTGCCATCCTACTAGCTTCAGGAATCACCGTCACATGAGCCCATCACGCTATCATAGAGGCCCGCCGAAAACAAGCAATCTATGCTCTCACCTTAACTGTCCTCCTAGGATTCTACTTTACCGCACTACAAGCCATAGAATACTACGAAGCTCCCTTCTCCATCGCAGACGGAGTATACGGGTCTACCTTCTTCGTAGCCACTGGATTTCACGGCCTACACGTAATCATTGGCTCCACATTCCTCCTAATCTGCCTCCTACGCCTCATTAAATTCCACTTTACACCAAACCATCACTTTGGTTTCGAAGCAGCAGCCTGATACTGACACTTTGTAGACGTCGTATGACTATTCCTATATATCTCTATTTACTGATGAGGATCCTGCTCTTCTAGTATACTAATTACAATCGACTTCCAATCCTTAAAATCTGGTTCAAACCCAGAGAAGAGCAATAAACATAATCACATTTATAATCACCCTATCCATAACCCTAAGCATCGCCCTAACCATACTAAACCTATGACTGGCCCAAACGAACCCAGACTCAGAAAAACTATCCCCATACGAATGCGGCTTTGACCCATTAGGATCCGCTCGACTACCATTCTCCATTCGATTCTTCCTAGTAGCAATCCTATTCCTACTGTTCGACCTAGAAATTGCCCTACTCCTACCTCTTCCATGAGCCACCCAACTCCAAGCCCCAACCACTACACTAACATGAGCCTCAGTCCTTATCCTACTCCTCACCCTAGGTCTAGTGTACGAATGAACCCAAGGAGGGCTAGAATGGGCCGAATAACAGAAAGTTAGTCTAACCAAGACAGTTGATTTCGACTCAACAGATTATAGCCACAACCCTATAACTTTCTTAATGACCCTCCTACACCTAAGCTTCTACTCAGCCTTCTCCCTAAGCGCCTTAGGCCTAGCCTTCCACCGAACCCACCTAATCTCAGCCTTACTATGCTTAGAGGGCATGATATTGTCTATATATGTAGCCCTGTCAATATGACCCATCCAAACACAAATAACATCCGCCACCATACTACCAATACTTATACTAACATTCTCAGCCTGCGAAGCAGGAACGGGGCTCGCCCTACTAGTAGCCTCAACACGCACCCACGGTTCAGACCACCTCCACAACTTTAACCTCCTAAAATGCTAAAAATCATCATACCAACTATTATACTCCTTCCCATGACCATATCCTCACCCAGCAAGTACCTTTGGGCTAATACCACAACACACAGCATATTAATTGCCGCCATTAGCCTACAGCTATTCACCCCAACATACTACCCAAACAAAAACCTATCTCACTGGACTGCTATCGACCAAATCTCTTCACCACTACTAGTCCTATCATGTTGACTCCTGCCTCTGATGCTAATGGCAAGTCAAAACCATCTAGAACAAGAACCAACCAACCGCAAACGAATCTTCATCACAACAATCATTCTAGCTCAACTATTCATCCTATCAGCCTTCTCAGCCTCGGAACTCATACTATTCTACATTGCTTTTGAAGCAACCCTAATCCCCACATTAATCCTCATCACCCGATGAGGAAACCAACCAGAACGACTTAAAGCCGGAATCTACCTACTGTTCTACACGCTTGCCAGCTCACTCCCCCTACTAATCGCCATCCTGCACCTACACAACCAAACTGGCACATTATACTTCCCAATACTTAAACTATCCCACCCAACCATCACACACTCCTGAACGGGCCTAGCAGCCAGCTTAGCCCTTCTCGTAGCATTCATGGTCAAAGCTCCACTATACGGACTACACCTATGACTGCCTAAAGCTCATGTAGAGGCCCCAATTGCCGGCTCAATGCTTCTCGCAGCCCTGCTCTTAAAACTGGGAGGCTACGGCATCATACGAGTCACTATCCTAGTAAACCCATCCCTAAACAACCTGCACTACCCATTCATCACCCTCTCTCTATGGGGAGCGCTCATAACTAGTGCCATCTGCCTACGACAAATCGACCTAAAGTCACTAATCGCTTACTCATCAGTAAGCCACATAGGCCTTGTCATCGCCGCAACTATAATCCAAACCCAATGAGCATTCTCAGGAGCAATGATCCTAATAATTTCACACGGACTAACCTCATCCATACTATTCTGCCTAGCCAACACAAACTACGAACGCACCCACAGCCGAATTCTACTACTAACACGAGGCATCCAGCCCCTACTCCCATTAATAGCCATCTGATGACTTTTAGCCAACCTAACAAACATGGCACTACCCCCCACAACTAACCTTATAGCAGAACTAACCATTGTAATCGCCCTGTTCAACTGATCCTCCCTAACAATCATCCTAACAGGCATTGCAATCCTCCTAACTGCCTCATACACCCTATACATACTAACAATGACACAACGAGGAGCACTCCCATCCCACATCACATCAATCCAAAACTCCTCCACACGAGAGCATCTTCTTATAGCCCTACACATAATCCCAATAGCCCTCCTCATCTTAAAGCCAGAGCTAATCTCCGGCATCCCAGTATGCAAGTATAGTTTCAACCCAAACATTAGACCGTGACTCTAAAGATAGAAGTTAAAACCTTCTTACCTGCCGAGGGGAGGTTTAACCAACAAGAACTGCTAATTCTTGCATCTGAGTCTAAAACCTCAGCCCCCTTACTTTCAAAGGATAATAGCAATCCAATGGTCTTAGGAACCACGTATCTTGGTGCAAATCCAAGTGAAAGTAATGGACCTACCACTAACCCTAAACACATTCACACTATTAACCCTAACAACCCTAACTACTCCAATCATTTTCCCACTATTATCAGACAGCCTCAAAAACACTCCCAACACCATCACACAAACAGTCAAAGCCTCATTTCTAATCAGCTTAGTCCCAATAACAATCCACATCCACTCAGGTATGGAAGGCCTGGTCTCCTCATGAGAATGAAAATTCATCATAAACTTCAAAATCCCAATCAGCCTTAAACTAGACTTTTACTCCCTTACATTCTTCCCAATTGCCCTATTCGTGTCATGGTCAATCCTGCAATTCGCAACATGATACATGGCCTCAGACCCACACATCACAAAATTCTTCACCTTCCTCCTACTGTTCCTAATTACCATGCTAATCCTAATCATCGCCAATAACCTATTTGTCCTGTTCATTGGATGAGAAGGAGTAGGGATCATATCCTTCCTCCTGATCAGCTGATGACACGGACGAGCAGAAGCCAACACCGCCGCCCTACAAGCAGTGCTTTACAACCGAATCGGAGACATTGGCCTCATCCTTTGCATAGCATGACTAGCCTATACCATAAACACCTGAGAACTCCAACAATTCCCCTCCACTTCACAGACCCCAACCTTACCCCTCCTAGGGCTGATCCTGGCAGCAACAGGCAAATCCGCTCAATTTGGATTACACCCATGACTCCCATCCGCAATAGAAGGCCCAACCCCAGTCTCAGCCTTACTACACTCAAGCACTATAGTAGTGGCCGGAATCTTCCTACTAATCCGAACCCACCCACTATTCCACAACAACCAAACAGCCCTCTCTCTCTGCCTTTGCCTGGGAGCCCTCTCCACCCTATTTGCAGCCACATGTGCCCTCACACAGAACGACATCAAAAAAATTATCGCCTTCTCCACCTCAAGTCAGCTAGGCCTAATAATAGTCACTATTGGATTAAACCTTCCACAACTAGCCTTCCTACACATCTCAACCCACGCATTCTTCAAGGCCATGCTATTCCTCTGCTCAGGCTCCATCATCCACAGCCTCAACGGAGAACAAGACATCCGAAAAATAGGAGGCCTCCAAAAAATGCTCCCAACAACCACCTCATGTCTCACTATCGGTAACCTAGCACTAATAGGAACCCCATTCCTAGCAGGATTTTACTCAAAGGACCAAATCATCGAAAACCTAAACACCTCATACCTAAACTCATGAGCCCTGCTCCTAACCCTGCTAGCCACATCATTCACCGCGGTCTATACAATCCGCATGACCGTTCTAGTCCAAAGCGGCTTCACCCGAATCCCTCCCCTAACCTCAATAAACGAAAACAACCCTGCAGTAATCCGCCCAATCACCCGACTAGCACTAGGAAGCATCACAGCTGGTTTAATCATTACCTCATACATCCTACCAACAAAAACACCACCCACAACCATACCCACATCAATCAAAATAACGGCCCTAGTAGTAACAGCCCTAGGAATCGCCCTAGCACTCGAACTATCAAAAATAGCCCAAACCCTAATCCTGACCAAACAAAACCCATTCTACAACTTCTCAATCTCCCTAGGCTATTTCAACCTACTAACCCACCGATCAAGCGTAACAAACCTATTATCAGGAGGACAAAACATCGCCTCACACCTCATAGACCTTTCCTGATACAAGCTATTAGGCCCAGAAGGCCTAGCCAATATGCAGTCAACAACATCCAAAACCGCTACCACATTCCACCAAGGCCTAATCAAAGCCTACCTAGGGTCCTTTGCCCTATCCATCCTAATCATCATTATTTCCACATACAGAAAACTTAATGGCCCCAAATCTTCGTAAAAACCACCCCCTACTAAAAGTCATCAACGACGCCCTAATTGACCTACCAACACCATCAAATATCTCATCATGATGAAACTTTGGATCCCTACTGGGTGTTTGCCTAGCCACACAAATCGTCACAGGACTACTGCTAGCCATACACTACACAGCAGACACCTCCCTAGCCTTCTCCTCCGTCACCCACATATGCCGAGACGTCCAATTCGGCTGACTAATCCGAAACCTCCACGCAAACGGAGCTTCATTCTTCTTCATCTGCATCTACCTTCACATCGGCCGAGGCTTCTACTACGGCTCATACTTAAACAAAGAAACCTGAAACGTAGGGGTCATCCTCCTACTCACCCTCATAGCAACAGCCTTCGTAGGATACGTCCTGCCATGAGGACAAATATCATTCTGAGGAGCCACAGTCATCACGAACCTATTCTCAGCCATCCCCTACATCGGACAAACACTAGTTGAATGAGCATGAGGCGGATTCTCAGTAGACAACCCCACACTCACTCGATTCTTCGCTATCCACTTCCTACTACCATTCGTCATTGTAGGATTAACACTAGTCCACCTCACCCTCCTACACGAAACCGGATCAAACAATCCACTAGGTATCCCATCAGACTGCGACAAAATCCCATTCCACCCCTACTACTCCACAAAAGACATCGTAGGGTTCGCACTAATATTTATCCCCCTCGCCAGCCTAGCTCTATTCTTACCCAACCTGCTAGGAGACCCAGAAAACTTCACACCAGCCAACCCACTAGCCACACCCCCTCACATCAAACCCGAATGATACTTCCTATTCGCCTACGCCATCCTACGATCCATCCCAAACAAACTAGGAGGAGTCCTGGCCCTAGCCGCCTCCGTCCTAGTACTATTTCTCATGCCCCTCCTGCACACATCCAAACTACGTTCAATAACATTCCGCCCACTGTCACAAATTCTGTTTTGAACACTAGTAGCAAACCTTCTAGTACTAACCTGAGTAGGCAGCCAGCCAGTTGAACACCCATTCATCATCATTGGCCAACTAGCCTCATTTACCTACTTCACTATCATTCTAGTCCTCTTCCCAATTGTTTCCATCGTAGAAAACAAAATACTCAAACTCTAATACTCTAATAGTTTATTAAAACATTGGTCTTGTAAGCCAAAGATTGAAGACTCAACCTCTTCTTAGAGTTTCCCCCCCCCCCCCTCCAAAAATTTTCGGCCGCGCCGGAAAGAATTAAAGAAAAGGGCCCCTCCAAAAATTTTCGGCCGCGCCGGAAAAAAATTAAAGAAAAGGCCCCCCCCCCCCCTTACCCCCCCCGCGGCTGCTTTTTCATATTACTTAAGGTATGTATTGCGCCACATTAATTTATTATCCCCATCAGGCACTACATTAATGTAGGATATTCCACCCAAAGACCAACCTCACCTCCAACCCCCGCCCAACATTTTCTCCAAATAGATAATGTGCGAGCAGTCACACCACCCCCCCCATTTTTGCTTCAGGTACCATCACACCCAGCTAACCCGACCAACATCACACTACAAGCGTCACCCGAGATCGACAGTCTCTACAACGTACCTAACAACCAGCCCCGGATACGAGGGAATGTCCCAGCGCACCTTTGAATTCACGAGGTCATACAATTCGCCCACCTCCTAAAGCAAGCCTCTCGACCAACAGCTTTCAAGCGCTCACAAGCCAGAGAACCTGGTTATCTATTAACCGTGCTCCTCACGAGAACCGAGCTACTCAACGTCAGTTATACCCACGTCCCTTGTCTTGAGCCCATACTTTCCCTCTTACCCTCGAGGCCCTACTTGCTCTTTTGCGCCACCCGTGGTAACTTCAGGACCATAAACTGCCTCGCCCTCTCTACTTGCTCTTCACAGATACAAGTGCTGGGGATGGACGCTCCTCATTTCCTCTCGTTATCGCGACATTTCCTTTCTCTTTCTCTTCTCTTCTTCTGGGGGCGTCTTCAATATGCCCTTCCAGTGCGTAGCAGGAGATATCTTCCTCTTGACGTGAGCATCACATTACCGGCGAGCTACCTGCCGACCACCTGTAAGCCCATAGTGTCATGGTTGAAGGATAAGGTCGTCGCAAACTTGACACTGATGCACTTTAGCCTCATTCATGAAACCCG
Source organism: Prinia subflava (assembly GCF_021018805.1). NCBI lineage: Eukaryota > Metazoa > Chordata > Aves > Passeriformes > Cisticolidae > Prinia > Prinia subflava. The sequence continues at coordinate 19,980 of NW_026960834.1, read as the reverse complement.
CGCTTTTTACCTCTTAAGCCATTGAATAATGCAATGGTCACCGGACATAACTATTTTATTCTCACTTTGCTGAGACTTATACCTAAACCCATCATTTCACCCCCAAAATTTATTCACTTCATTTTTTATCGTGTAATTTTCATCAAAACAAACAAATAATTAACTATATATCCCTATATTATTCATGCAACCAAATTACACACCCCCCCCACAACCTCAGAAAGAAAGGAATTAAACCTCCATCACCAACTCCCAAAGCTGGCATTTTAGACTAAACTACTTTCTGACACAACCCTAGACAGCCCGAATAGCCCCCCGAGACAACCCCCGCACAAGCTCTAGAACCACAAACAAAGTTAACAACAACCCCCATCCACCCACCAAGAACAACCCAACCCCACACGAATAAAACATAGCCACCCCACTAAAATCCAACCGTCCTACCAATAAACCACCACTATCAACCGTCCCCCCATCAACTAAAACCACAGAAGTACCTAGCACAACAGCACCAGCTCCAACAACTAACCCAATCCCCAATCCATACCCAACAACCCCCCAATCTACCCAAGCCTCAGGATAAGGATCCGCCGCCAATGAAACCGAATAAACAAACACCACCAACATCCCCCCCAAATACACTATAACAAGCACCAAAGACATGAAAGAAGCACCCAAACTAACCAACCAACCACAGCCAGCAATAGACGCCACGACCAACCCAACCACTCCATAATAAGGGGATGGATTAGAAGCAACCGCCAGCCCACCCAGAACAAAACAAAGCCCTATAAACAGAACAAACTTCATCATAATTCCCGCCCAGCCTCTACCTGGGATCTGCAGCCTGAAAAACTGCCGTTATCCTTTAACTACAGGAACTACTCCATTCAACATCACCACCAACATCACTTTTTATACTTCATTTTCACCATACCAACTATTCCCCCCCCCCCCCTTACCCCCCCCGCGGCTTTTTCATATTACTTAAGGTATGTATTGCGCCACATTAATTTATTATCCCCATCAGGCACTACATTAATGTAGGATATTCCACCCAAAGACCAACCTCACCTCCAACCCCCGCCCAACATTTTCTCCAAATAGATAATGTGCGAGCAGTCACACCACCCCCCCATTTTTGCTTCAGGTACCATCACACCCAGCTAACCCGACCAACATCACACTACAAGCGTCACCCGAGATCGACAGTCTCTACAACGTACCTAACAACCAGCCCCGGATACGAGGGAATGTCCCAGCGCACCTTTGAATTCACGAGGTCATACAATTCGCCCACCTCCTAAAGCAAGCCTCTCGACCAACAGCTTTCAAGCGCTCACAAGCCAGAGAACCTGGTTATCTATTAACCGTGCTCCTCACGAGAACCGAGCTACTCAACGTCAGTTATACCCACGTCCCTTGTCTTGAGCCCATACTTTCCCTCTTACCCTCGAGGCCCTACTTGCTCTTTTGCGCCACCCGTGGTAACTTCAGGACCATAAACTGCCTCGCCCTCTCTACTTGCTCTTCACAGATACAAGTGCTGGGGATGGACGCTCCTCATTTCCTCTCGTTATCGCGACATTTCCTTTCTCTTTCTCTTCTCTTCTTCTGGGGGCGTCTTCAATATGCCCTTCCAGTGCGTAGCAGGAGATATCTTCCTCTTGACGTGAGCATCACATTACCGGCGAGCTACCTGCCGACCACCTGTAAGCCCATAGTGTCATGGTTGAAGGATAAGGTCGTCGCAAACTTGACACTGATGCACTTTAGCCTCATTCATGAAACCCGCGCTTTTTACCTCTTAAGCCATTGAATAATGCAATGGTCACCGGACATAACTATTTTATTCTCACTTTGCTGAGACTTATACCTAAACCCATCATTTCACCCCCAAAATTTATTCACTTCATTTTTTATCGTGTAATTTTCATCAAAACAAACAAATAATTAACTATATATCCCTATATTATTCATGCAACCAAATTACACACCCCCCCACAACCTCAGAAAGAAAGGAATTAAACCTCCATCACCAACTCCCAAAGCTGGCATTTTAGACTAAACTACTTTCTGACACAACCCTAGACAGCCCGAATAGCCCCCCGAGACAACCCCCGCACAAGCTCTAGAACCACAAACAAAGTTAACAACAACCCCCATCCACCCACCAAGAACAACCCAACCCCACACGAATAAAACATAGCCACCCCACTAAAATCCAACCGTCCTACCAATAAACCACCACTATCAACCGTCCCCCCATCAACTAAAACCACAGAAGTACCTAGCACAACAGCACCAGCTCCAACAACTAACCCAATCCCCAATCCATACCCAACAACCCCCCAATCTACCCAAGCCTCAGGATAAGGATCCGCCGCCAATGAAACCGAATAAACAAACACCACCAACATCCCCCCCAAATACACTATAACAAGCACCAAAGACATGAAAGAAGCACCCAAACTAACCAACCAACCACAGCCAGCAATAGACGCCACGACCAACCCAACCACTCCATAATAAGGGGATGGATTAGAAGCAACCGCCAGCCCACCCAGAACAAAACAAAGCCCTATAAACAGAACAAACTTCATCATAATTCCCGCCCAGCCTCTACCTGGGATCTGCAGCCTGAAAAACTGCCGTTATCCTTTAACTACAGGAACTACTCCATTCAACATCACCACCAACATCACTTTTTATACTTCATTTTCACCATACCAACTATTCCCCCCCCCCCCCTTACCCCCCCCGCGGCTTTTTCATATTACTTAAGGTATGTATTGCGCCACATTAATTTATTATCCCCATCAGGCACTACATTAATGTAGGATATTCCACCCAAAGACCAACCTCACCTCCAACCCCCGCCCAACATTTTCTCCAAATAGATAATGTGCGAGCAGTCACACCACCCCCCCATTTTTGCTTCAGGTACCATCACACCCAGCTAACCCGACCAACATCACACTACAAGCGTCACCCGAGATCGACAGTCTCTACAACGTACCTAACAACCAGCCCCGGATACGAGGGAATGTCCCAGCGCACCTTTGAATTCACGAGGTCATACAATTCGCCCACCTCCTAAAGCAAGCCTCTCGACCAACAGCTTTCAAGCGCTCACAAGCCAGAGAACCTGGTTATCTATTAACCGTGCTCCTCACGAGAACCGAGCTACTCAACGTCAGTTATACCCACGTCCCTTGTCTTGAGCCCATACTTTCCCTCTTACCCTCGAGGCCCTACTTGCTCTTTTGCGCCACCCGTGGTAACTTCAGGACCATAAACTGCCTCGCCCTCTCTACTTGCTCTTCACAGATACAAGTGCTGGGGATGGACGCTCCTCATTTCCTCTCGTTATCGCGACATTTCCTTTCTCTTTCTCTTCTCTTCTTCTGGGGGCGTCTTCAATATGCCCTTCCAGTGCGTAGCAGGAGATATCTTCCTCTTGACGTGAGCATCACATTACCGGCGAGCTACCTGCCGACCACCTGTAAGCCCATAGTGTCATGGTTGAAGGATAAGGTCGTCGCAAACTTGACACTGATGCACTTTAGCCTCATTCATGAAACCCGCGCTTTTTACCTCTTAAGCCATTGAATAATGCAATGGTCACCGGACATAACTATTTTATTCTCACTTTGCTGAGACTTATACCTAAACCCATCATTTCACCCCCAAAATTTATTCACTTCATTTTTTATCGTGTAATTTTCATCAAAACAAACAAATAATTAACTATATATCCCTATATTATTCATGCAACCAAATTACACACCCACCACTACGACACTTAACCCAAACTTACCTGCCTTTTTTTGGACAAAAAACCAAACAAAAACAACACATCACCACTCACCAAACCAAACCCACCTAAGTCTTTGTAGCTTACAAAAAGCATGACACTGAAGATGTCAAGACGGCAGCCACACGCACCCAAAGACAAAAGACTTAGTCCTAACCTTACTGTTGGTTGTTGCTAAATATATACATGCAAGTATCCGCGCTCCAGTGTAGATGCCCTGGGTACCCTAAATTTAGGTCGACAGGAGCGGGTATCAGGCACACCCATCACCGTAGCCCAAAACGCCTTGCAATTGCCACACCCCCACGGGTATTCAGCAGTAATTAATATTAAGCAATGAGTGCAAACTTGACTTAGTTATAGCAAGCTAAGGGTCGGTAAATCCTGTGCCAGCCACCGCGGTCATACAGGAGACCCAAATCAACATTACTTAACGGCGTAAAGAGTGGTCACATGTTATCCAAGTAGCTAAGATTAAAAGGCAGCTGAGCCGTAGAAAGCCAAAGATGCCCATAAGGCCCCTACTTAAAGAAGATCTTAGAACAACGATTTATTGAAGCCCACGAAAGCCAGGGCCCAAACTGGGATTAGATACCCCACTATGCCTGGCCCTAAATCTTGATGCTCGATCTTACCGGAGCATCCGCCCGAGAACTACGAGCACAAACGCTTAAAACTCTAAGGACTTGGCGGTGCCCCAAACCCACCTAGAGGAGCCTGTTCTATAATCGATGATCCACGATACACCTTACCATTCCTTGCAACAGTTCAGCCTATATACCGCCGTCGCCAGCCCACCCACCCTGAAGGACCAACAGTGGACGCAATAGCCCTACAACGCTAATACGACAGGTCAAGGTATAGCCTATGGAATGGGAGCAATGGGCTACATTTTCTAGACTAGAACATACGGCAAAGGGACATGAAACTATCCCTGGAAGGCGGATTTAGCAGTAAAGAGAGACAATCGAGCCCTCTTTAAGCCGGCTCTGGGACACGTACATACCGCCCGTCACCCTCCTCAAAAGCGACCCCCCCCCCCATAAATTAATAAGTTGATCAGCCAAAGAGGAGGTAAGTCGTAACAAGGTAAGTGTACCGGAAGGTGCACTTAGAACACCAAGACGTAGCCTTAAATTAAAGCACTCAGCTTACACCTGAGAGATATCTGCTAACATCAGATCGTCTTGAATGCCAAACTCTAGCCCAACCTACATGACCCGGAATAACAAAGCTACTTCCAACACCCAACTAAAGCATTTATTAGTCCCAGTATAGGCGATAGAAAAGACACCATTGGAGCGATAGAGACCACGTACCGTAAGGGAAAGATGAAATAGCAATGAAAACTAAGCTAAAAACAGCAAAGATCAACCCTTGTACCTTTTGCATCATGGTCTAGCAAGAAAAACCAAGCAAAATGAATTTAAGTTTGCCACCCCGAAACCCAAGCGAGCTACTTGCGAGCAGCTATTATGAGCGAACCCGTCTCTGTTGCAAAAGAGTGGGATGACTTGCTAGTAGAGGTGAAAAGCCAATCGAGCTGGGTGATAGCTGGTTGCCTGTGAAATGAATCTTAGTTCACTCTTAATTCTTCTCCAAGGAACCTACAAACCCCAATGAAGCGAATTAAGGGCTATTTAAAGGAGGTACAGCTCCTTTAAAAAAGAATACAATCTCCACGAGCGGATAAACAACAAACCTGCAAAACCTACTGTGGGCCTTTAAGCAGCCATCAACAAAGAGTGCGTTAAAGCTCTGCACCTTAAAAATATAAAAACCACGTGACTCCCTCCCCACTAACGGGCTAACCTATAGAACAATAGGAGAATTAATGCTAGAATGAGTAACCAGGGTCCTCCCTCTTAGACGCAAGCTTACATCAGTACATTATTAACAAGCCACCAATATACGACAAATCAAACAAGCAGAGTATTAAACACTTTGTTAACCCGACATAGGAGCGTCCATTAAGAAAGATTAAAACCTGTAAAAGGAACTAGGCAAACCCGTCAAGGCCCGACTGTTTACCAAAAACATAGCCTTCAGCCAACCCACAGACAAGTATTGAAGGTGATGCCTGCCCGGTGACTATGTTCAACGGCCGCGGTATCCTAACCGTGCAAAGGTAGCGCAATCAATTGTCCCATAAATCGGGACCCGTATGAATGGCTAAACGAGGTCTTAACTGTCTCTTACAGGCAATCGGTGAAATTGATCTCCCTGTGCAAAAGCAGGGATAAACCCATAAGACGAGAAGACCCTGTGGAACTTTAAAAACAGCAACCACCCCAAAATACATACACCCCCACCCCGGGCTTACTTATCCATTGGGACGATGGTCTGCATTTTTTCGGTTGGGGCGACCTTGGAGCAAAACAAAACCTCCAAACATGGGACAACACACCTCCAGACTAAGAGCCACTACTCAAAGTGCTAATAGCCACCAGATCCAATATAATTGATCAATGGACCAAGCTACCCCAGGGATAACAGCGCAATCTCCTCCGAGAGTCCATATCGACGGGGAGGTTTACGACCTCGATGTTGGATCAGGACATCCTAGTGGTGCAGCCGCTACTAAGGGTTCGTTTGTTCAACGATTAACAGTCCTACGTGATCTGAGTTCAGACCGGAGTAATCCAGGTCGGTTTCTATCTATGAACAACTCTTCCCAGTACGAAAGGATAGGAAAAGTGGGGCCAATACCACAAGCAAGCCCCCGCCTTAAGTAATGAAACCAACTAAATTACGAAAAGCTATCACACCCACCCACGTCCTAGAAAAGGACAAGCTAGCGTGGCAGAGCTCGGCAAATGCAAAAGGCTTAAGTCCTTTAACTCAGAGGTTCAAATCCTCTCCCTAGCTTACCAACCCCCATATGACCAACTACCCACTTCTAACCAGCCTAATCATAGCCACTTCCTATGCCCTCCCCATTCTAATTGCAGTAGCCTTCCTCACACTAGTAGAACGTAAAATCCTAAGTTACATGCAAGGACGAAAGGGCCCAAATGTCGTAGGCCCATTCGGACTACTACAACCCTTGGCAGACGGGGTGAAACTATTCATCAAAGAACCGATCCGCCCATCAACATCTTCCCCAATCCTATTCACCACAACTCCAATACTAGCCCTTCTCCTAGCGATTTCAATTTGAACCCCACTCCCACTACCATTCTCTCTCGCAGACCTCAACCTAGGCCTACTCTTTCTCCTAGCCATATCTAGCCTAGCCGTATACTCTATTCTATGATCAGGATGAGCCTCCAACTCAAAATATGCCCTAATTGGAGCACTACGAGCAGTAGCCCAAACCATCTCGTATGAAGTCACCCTAGCAATTATCCTACTCTCCATCATCCTACTCAGCGGAAATTACAACCTAAGCACTCTCGCAACCACCCAAGAACCCCTGTACCTTATCTTCTCATGCTGGCCACTAGCCATAATATGATACGTATCCACACTAGCCGAGACAAACCGAGCCCCATTTGACCTTACAGAGGGGGAGTCAGAACTAGTCTCTGGCTTCAACGTGGAATATGCAGCAGGACCATTCGCTTTATTCTTCCTAGCCGAATACGCCAACATCATGCTAATAAACACACTAACTACCATCTTATTCTTCAACCCAAGCTTCCTAAACCCTCCGCAAGAACTATTCCCTGTGATTCTAGCCACAAAAGTCCTCCTACTATCTGCTGGTTTCCTATGAGTCCGTGCTTCATATCCGCGCTTCCGATACGACCAGCTAATACACCTTCTATGAAAAAACTTCCTCCCACTCACACTGGCGATATGCTTGTGACACACCAGCATATCAATCTGTTACGCTGGACTTCCCCCCTACCTAAGAACCATAAAAGGAAATGTGCCTGAACGTCCCAAAGGGTCACTATGATAAAGTGAACATAGAGGTATACCAGCCCTCTCATTTCCTAACTTAGAAAAACAGGAATCGAACCTGCACTAAAGGGATCAAAACCCTCCATACTCCCATTATATTACTTTCTAGTAGGGTCAGCTAACAAAGCTATCGGGCCCATACCCCGAAAATGATGGTTTAACCCCTTCCCCTACTAATGAACCCACAAGCAAAATTAATTTTCGCAATCAGCCTGTTTATAGGGACTGCCATCACAATCTCGAGCAACCACTGAATAATAGCCTGGGCCGGCCTTGAAATCAACACCCTAGCAATCCTGCCACTGATCTCAAAATCCCACCATCCACGAGCCATTGAAGCCGCAACCAAGTACTTCCTTACCCAAGCAACTGCCTCCGCACTAGTCTTATTTTCCAGCATAACCAATGCATGGCACACCGGACAATGGGACATCACCCAACTAACCCATCCAATATCGTGCCTCATCCTAACCTCCGCCCTAGCAATAAAACTAGGACTAGTCCCATTTCATTTCTGATTCCCAGAAGTCCTCCAAGGGTCCCCACTTACCACAGGCCTCCTCCTATCAACAATGATAAAATTACCCCCTATCTCACTGCTATTCATAACATCACCCTCACTAAACCCTACTCTGCTAGCCTGCATAGCAATCATATCTGCCGCTCTGGGAGGATGAATAGGACTAAACCAAACACAAATCCGAAAAATCCTAGCCTTCTCCTCCATCTCCCATCTAGGATGGATAACAATCATTATCTCGTACAACCCTAAACTAACCTTACTTAATTTTTACCTCTACACACTAATAACAATAGCAGTATTCCTAACTTTAAACACAATTAAAGTCTCAAAACTATCAACCCTAATAACTGCATGGACAAAGGTACCAGCACTAAACGCCATACTACTACTAACAATACTCTCTATAGCAGGACTGCCCCCATTAACAGGTTTCCTCCCAAAATGACTTATCATCCAAGAGCTAACTAAACAAGACATAATCCCAATAGCAACTTCAATCTCCCTCCTATCACTCCTAAGCCTATTCTTCTATCTTCGCCTAGCATACTGTGCAACAATCACACTACCCCCACACACCACCAACCACATTAAACAATGACATACTAACAAACCAACCAGCACCTTAATTGCCATCCTAATCACCATATCAACTGCACTCCTACCGGTTTCACCACTAATCACCACTATTATTTAAGAAACTTAGGATCACTTAAACCGAAGGCCTTCAAAGCCTTAAACAAGAGTTAAACCCTCTTAGTTTCTGCTAAGATCCGCAGGATGCTACCCCACATCTCCTGAATGCAACCCAGGTACTTTAATTAAGCTAGGACCTTACAACCCAACTAGGTAGATGGGCTTCGATCCCACAACAATATAGTTAACAGCTACATGCCCTAACCAACAGGCTTCTACCTAAGACTTCGGCGCAATCAATACGCATCTGCGAGTTTGCAACCCGCCGTGAATTTCACCACAAAGCCGATAAGAAGAGGAATTGAACCTCTGTAAAAAGGACTACAGCCTAACGCTTATACACTCAGCCATCTTACCTGTGACATTCATTAACCGATGATTATTCTCAACCAACCACAAAGATATCGGTACCCTATACCTAATTTTCGGCGCATGGGCCGGAATAGTGGGCACCTCACTAAGCCTTCTCATCCGAGCAGAACTAGGCCAACCAGGAGCCCTGCTCGGAGACGACCAAATCTACAACGTGATCGTTACAGCACATGCTTTCGTAATAATCTTCTTTATAGTTATACCAATTATGATCGGGGGCTTCGGCAACTGACTAGTCCCCCTAATAATTGGGGCCCCAGACATAGCATTCCCACGAATGAACAACATAAGCTTCTGACTTCTACCACCCTCTTTCCTCCTTCTCCTGGCTTCCTCCACAGTCGAGGCAGGAGCAGGTACGGGCTGAACAGTGTACCCCCCATTAGCCGGCAACTTAGCCCATGCTGGAGCTTCAGTTGACCTAGCCATCTTCTCCCTTCACCTAGCTGGAATCTCATCAATTCTGGGCGCAATCAACTTTATCACCACAGCAATTAACATAAAACCACCAGCCCTCTCCCAATACCAAACCCCCCTATTTGTCTGATCAGTACTTATCACAGCAGTCCTACTGCTTCTCTCCCTCCCTGTACTCGCTGCCGGAATCACTATACTACTAACCGACCGCAACCTAAATACCACTTTCTTTGACCCGGCAGGAGGAGGAGACCCAGTACTTTATCAACACCTATTCTGATTCTTCGGACACCCTGAAGTCTACATCCTCATTCTACCAGGATTCGGAATCATCTCCCACGTCGTAACCTACTACTCAGGAAAAAAAGAACCTTTCGGTTATATAGGAATGGTATGAGCTATACTTTCCATCGGGTTCCTAGGATTTATCGTTTGGGCCCACCATATATTCACAGTAGGCATGGACGTAGACACCCGAGCATACTTCACATCAGCCACTATAATCATCGCCATCCCAACTGGCATTAAAGTATTCAGCTGACTAGCAACACTCCACGGAGGCATTATCAAATGAGACCCACCCATACTATGGGCCCTAGGATTCATCTTCCTATTCACCATCGGGGGCCTAACAGGGATCGTTTTAGCAAACTCTTCACTAGACATTGCTCTGCACGATACCTACTATGTAGTAGCTCACTTCCACTATGTACTATCAATAGGAGCAGTATTCGCAATTCTAGCCGGATTCACACACTGATTCCCACTATTCACCGGGTACACTCTACATTCCACATGAGCCAAAATCCACTTCGGAGTAATATTTGTAGGCGTTAACCTCACCTTCTTCCCACAACACTTCCTTGGCCTAGCTGGCATGCCACGTCGATACTCAGACTACCCAGACGCCTACACACTATGAAACACCATCTCATCAGTAGGTTCCCTAATCTCTATAACAGCCGTAATCATGCTAGTATTCATCATCTGAGAAGCCTTCGCATCCAAACGCAAAGCTTTCCAACCAGAACTTACAAGCACAAATATCGAATGAATCTACGGTTGCCCACCCCCATTCCACACCTTTGAAGAACCAGCCTTTGTCCAAGTACAAGAAAGGAAGGACTCGAACCCTCATATGTTGGTTTCAAGCCAACCGCATAAAACCACTTATGCTTCTTTCTCATAGAGACGCTAGTAAAACGATTACATAGCCTTGTCAAGGCTATATTGCAGGTGAAAACCCTGTGCGCCTCAAAATATGGCCAACCACTCACAACTTAATTTCCAAGACGCCTCATCACCAATTATAGAAGAACTGATACAATTCCACGACCACGCCATAATAGTGGCCCTAGCCATCTGCAGCTTGGTCCTCTATCTACTGACTCTAATACTAACAGGTAAACTCTCATCAAATACAGTTGATGCACAGGCGATCGAACTAGTATGAACAATCCTACCAGCCATAGTACTAATCACCCTAGCCCTGCCATCCCTGCGCATCCTATACATGATGGATGAAGTCAACCAACCAGACCTCACTCTAAAAGCCATTGGACACCAATGGTACTGATCCTACGAGTACACCGACTTCAAAGACCTAACATTCGACTCCTACATAACACCAACATCAGAGCTCCCACTAGGACACTTTCGACTTCTAGAAGTAGACCACCGTGTTATCGTCCCAATAAACTCTACCATCCGAGTTATTGTCACCGCTGACGACGTCCTGCACTCATGAGCTGTACCAAGCCTAGGCGTCAAAACGGATGCAATCCCAGGACGACTAAACCAAACTTCCTTCCTAGCAAACCGACCAGGAGTATTCTACGGACAATGCTCAGAGATCTGCGGAGCAAACCACAGCTTCATACCAATCGTAGTAGAGTCCACACCACTTGACAACTTCGAAAACTGATCTTCTCTACTATCTTCCTAATCATTAAGAAGCTATGAAACAGCGTTAGCCTTTTAAGCTAGAGAAAGAGGGACGCTAACCCTCCTTAATGACATGCCACAACTCAACCCAAATCCATGATTTTTTATCATACTAACCTCATGACTAACATTTTCAATAATCATCCAACCTAAAATCCTATCCATAACATCCCCAAACCCACCACTCAACAAGACCACTACCACCACCCCTACTACCCCATGAACTTGACCATGAACCTAAGTTTCTTCGACCAATTCTCAAGTCCATCCCTACTGGGCATTCCACTAATCCTCATCTCAATCACTTTCCCAGCCCTACTACTACCGTCACAAAACAACCGCTGGGTGACGAGCCGTCTATCCACCCTACAACTATGAGCGGTCAACCTCATCACAAAGCAACTAATAATACCACTGAACAAAAAAGGACACAAATGAGCCCTAATCCTAACCTCATTAATGGTATTCCTCCTACTAATCAACCTTCTAGGCCTATTGCCCTACACATTCACTCCAACCACCCAACTATCCATGAGCCTAGCCCTAGCCTTCCCACTATGACTAGCCACCCTCCTCACAGGGTTACGCAACCAACCTTCAACTACCCTAGGGCACCTGCTACCAGAAGGCACTCCAACACCGCTGATCCCAGCACTGGTCTTAATTGAAACAACAAGCCTTCTAATTCGTCCTATTGCGCTAGGAGTACGACTAACAGCCAACCTCACAGCAGGACACCTTTTAATCCAACTTATTTCTACCGCCACGATCGCCTTACTATCGACCATACCTATGGTCTCCCTACTAACATTCCTAATCCTGCTGCTACTAACCATCCTGGAAGTAGCCGTAGCCATGATCCAGGCCTACGTCTTTGTCCTCCTACTCAGCCTCTACCTCCAAGAAAACATCTAACACAATGGCACACCAAGCACACTCCTACCACATAGTAGATCCAAGCCCATGACCCATCTTCGGAGCAGCCGCCGCCCTACTAACCACGTCCGGCCTAACCATATGATTCCACTACCACTCCCCACAACTACTTGCCATTGGCCTATTATCAACCACCCTAGTCATATTCCAATGATGACGAGACATTGTACGCGAAAGCACATTCCAAGGTCACCACACTCCCACCGTCCAAAAAGGGCTACGATACGGCATAGTCCTGTTCATCACATCAGAAGCTTTCTTCTTCCTAGGCTTCTTCTGAGCCTTCTTCCACTCAAGCCTAGCCCCAACCCCAGAACTAGGAGGACAATGACCACCAGCAGGAATCAAACCCTTGAACCCCATAGAAGTACCGCTACTAAACACTGCCATCCTACTAGCTTCAGGAATCACCGTCACATGAGCCCATCACGCTATCATAGAGGCCCGCCGAAAACAAGCAATCTATGCTCTCACCTTAACTGTCCTCCTAGGATTCTACTTTACCGCACTACAAGCCATAGAATACTACGAAGCTCCCTTCTCCATCGCAGACGGAGTATACGGGTCTACCTTCTTCGTAGCCACTGGATTTCACGGCCTACACGTAATCATTGGCTCCACATTCCTCCTAATCTGCCTCCTACGCCTCATTAAATTCCACTTTACACCAAACCATCACTTTGGTTTCGAAGCAGCAGCCTGATACTGACACTTTGTAGACGTCGTATGACTATTCCTATATATCTCTATTTACTGATGAGGATCCTGCTCTTCTAGTATACTAATTACAATCGACTTCCAATCCTTAAAATCTGGTTCAAACCCAGAGAAGAGCAATAAACATAATCACATTTATAATCACCCTATCCATAACCCTAAGCATCGCCCTAACCATACTAAACCTATGACTGGCCCAAACGAACCCAGACTCAGAAAAACTATCCCCATACGAATGCGGCTTTGACCCATTAGGATCCGCTCGACTACCATTCTCCATTCGATTCTTCCTAGTAGCAATCCTATTCCTACTGTTCGACCTAGAAATTGCCCTACTCCTACCTCTTCCATGAGCCACCCAACTCCAAGCCCCAACCACTACACTAACATGAGCCTCAGTCCTTATCCTACTCCTCACCCTAGGTCTAGTGTACGAATGAACCCAAGGAGGGCTAGAATGGGCCGAATAACAGAAAGTTAGTCTAACCAAGACAGTTGATTTCGACTCAACAGATTATAGCCACAACCCTATAACTTTCTTAATGACCCTCCTACACCTAAGCTTCTACTCAGCCTTCTCCCTAAGCGCCTTAGGCCTAGCCTTCCACCGAACCCACCTAATCTCAGCCTTACTATGCTTAGAGGGCATGATATTGTCTATATATGTAGCCCTGTCAATATGACCCATCCAAACACAAATAACATCCGCCACCATACTACCAATACTTATACTAACATTCTCAGCCTGCGAAGCAGGAACGGGGCTCGCCCTACTAGTAGCCTCAACACGCACCCACGGTTCAGACCACCTCCACAACTTTAACCTCCTAAAATGCTAAAAATCATCATACCAACTATTATACTCCTTCCCATGACCATATCCTCACCCAGCAAGTACCTTTGGGCTAATACCACAACACACAGCATATTAATTGCCGCCATTAGCCTACAGCTATTCACCCCAACATACTACCCAAACAAAAACCTATCTCACTGGACTGCTATCGACCAAATCTCTTCACCACTACTAGTCCTATCATGTTGACTCCTGCCTCTGATGCTAATGGCAAGTCAAAACCATCTAGAACAAGAACCAACCAACCGCAAACGAATCTTCATCACAACAATCATTCTAGCTCAACTATTCATCCTATCAGCCTTCTCAGCCTCGGAACTCATACTATTCTACATTGCTTTTGAAGCAACCCTAATCCCCACATTAATCCTCATCACCCGATGAGGAAACCAACCAGAACGACTTAAAGCCGGAATCTACCTACTGTTCTACACGCTTGCCAGCTCACTCCCCCTACTAATCGCCATCCTGCACCTACACAACCAAACTGGCACATTATACTTCCAATACTTAAACTATCCCACCCAACCATCACACACTCCTGAACGGGCCTAGCAGCCAGCTTAGCCCTTCTCGTAGCATTCATGGTCAAAGCTCCACTATACGGACTACACCTATGACTGCCTAAAGCTCATGTAGAGGCCCCAATTGCCGGCTCAATGCTTCTCGCAGCCCTGCTCTTAAAACTGGGAGGCTACGGCATCATACGAGTCACTATCCTAGTAAACCCATCCCTAAACAACCTGCACTACCCATTCATCACCCTCTCTCTATGGGGAGCGCTCATAACTAGTGCCATCTGCCTACGACAAATCGACCTAAAGTCACTAATCGCTTACTCATCAGTAAGCCACATAGGCCTTGTCATCGCCGCAACTATAATCCAAACCCAATGAGCATTCTCAGGAGCAATGATCCTAATAATTTCACACGGACTAACCTCATCCATACTATTCTGCCTAGCCAACACAAACTACGAACGCACCCACAGCCGAATTCTACTACTAACACGAGGCATCCAGCCCCTACTCCCATTAATAGCCATCTGATGACTTTTAGCCAACCTAACAAACATGGCACTACCCCCCACAACTAACCTTATAGCAGAACTAACCATTGTAATCGCCCTGTTCAACTGATCCTCCCTAACAATCATCCTAACAGGCATTGCAATCCTCCTAACTGCCTCATACACCCTATACATACTAACAATGACACAACGAGGAGCACTCCCATCCCACATCACATCAATCCAAAACTCCTCCACACGAGAGCATCTTCTTATAGCCCTACACATAATCCCAATAGCCCTCCTCATCTTAAAGCCAGAGCTAATCTCCGGCATCCCAGTATGCAAGTATAGTTTCAACCCAAACATTAGACCGTGACTCTAAAGATAGAAGTTAAAACCTTCTTACCTGCCGAGGGGAGGTTTAACCAACAAGAACTGCTAATTCTTGCATCTGAGTCTAAAACCTCAGCCCCCTTACTTTCAAAGGATAATAGCAATCCAATGGTCTTAGGAACCACGTATCTTGGTGCAAATCCAAGTGAAAGTAATGGACCTACCACTAACCCTAAACACATTCACACTATTAACCCTAACAACCCTAACTACTCCAATCATTTTCCACTATTATCAGACAGCCTCAAAAACACTCCCAACACCATCACACAAACAGTCAAAGCCTCATTTCTAATCAGCTTAGTCCCAATAACAATCCACATCCACTCAGGTATGGAAGGCCTGGTCTCCTCATGAGAATGAAAATTCATCATAAACTTCAAAATCCCAATCAGCCTTAAACTAGACTTTTACTCCCTTACATTCTTCCCAATTGCCCTATTCGTGTCATGGTCAATCCTGCAATTCGCAACATGATACATGGCCTCAGACCCACACATCACAAAATTCTTCACCTTCCTCCTACTGTTCCTAATTACCATGCTAATCCTAATCATCGCCAATAACCTATTTGTCCTGTTCATTGGATGAGAAGGAGTAGGGATCATATCCTTCCTCCTGATCAGCTGATGACACGGACGAGCAGAAGCCAACACCGCCGCCCTACAAGCAGTGCTTTACAACCGAATCGGAGACATTGGCCTCATCCTTTGCATAGCATGACTAGCCTATACCATAAACACCTGAGAACTCCAACAATTCCCCTCCACTTCACAGACCCCAACCTTACCCCTCCTAGGGCTGATCCTGGCAGCAACAGGCAAATCCGCTCAATTTGGATTACACCCATGACTCCCATCCGCAATAGAAGGCCCAACCCCAGTCTCAGCCTTACTACACTCAAGCACTATAGTAGTGGCCGGAATCTTCCTACTAATCCGAACCCACCCACTATTCCACAACAACCAAACAGCCCTCTCTCTCTGCCTTTGCCTGGGAGCCCTCTCCACCCTATTTGCAGCCACATGTGCCCTCACACAGAACGACATCAAAAAAATTATCGCCTTCTCCACCTCAAGTCAGCTAGGCCTAATAATAGTCACTATTGGATTAAACCTTCCACAACTAGCCTTCCTACACATCTCAACCCACGCATTCTTCAAGGCCATGCTATTCCTCTGCTCAGGCTCCATCATCCACAGCCTCAACGGAGAACAAGACATCCGAAAAATAGGAGGCCTCCAAAAAATGCTCCCAACAACCACCTCATGTCTCACTATCGGTAACCTAGCACTAATAGGAACCCCATTCCTAGCAGGATTTTACTCAAAGGACCAAATCATCGAAAACCTAAACACCTCATACCTAAACTCATGAGCCCTGCTCCTAACCCTGCTAGCCACATCATTCACCGCGGTCTATACAATCCGCATGACCGTTCTAGTCCAAAGCGGCTTCACCCGAATCCCTCCCCTAACCTCAATAAACGAAAACAACCCTGCAGTAATCCGCCCAATCACCCGACTAGCACTAGGAAGCATCACAGCTGGTTTAATCATTACCTCATACATCCTACCAACAAAAACACCACCCACAACCATACCCACATCAATCAAAATAACGGCCCTAGTAGTAACAGCCCTAGGAATCGCCCTAGCACTCGAACTATCAAAAATAGCCCAAACCCTAATCCTGACCAAACAAAACCCATTCTACAACTTCTCAATCTCCCTAGGCTATTTCAACCTACTAACCCACCGATCAAGCGTAACAAACCTATTATCAGGAGGACAAAACATCGCCTCACACCTCATAGACCTTTCCTGATACAAGCTATTAGGCCCAGAAGGCCTAGCCAATATGCAGTCAACAACATCCAAAACCGCTACCACATTCCACCAAGGCCTAATCAAAGCCTACCTAGGGTCCTTTGCCCTATCCATCCTAATCATCATTATTTCCACATACAGAAAACTTAATGGCCCCAAATCTTCGTAAAAACCACCCCCTACTAAAAGTCATCAACGACGCCCTAATTGACCTACCAACACCATCAAATATCTCATCATGATGAAACTTTGGATCCCTACTGGGTGTTTGCCTAGCCACACAAATCGTCACAGGACTACTGCTAGCCATACACTACACAGCAGACACCTCCCTAGCCTTCTCCTCCGTCACCCACATATGCCGAGACGTCCAATTCGGCTGACTAATCCGAAACCTCCACGCAAACGGAGCTTCATTCTTCTTCATCTGCATCTACCTTCACATCGGCCGAGGCTTCTACTACGGCTCATACTTAAACAAAGAAACCTGAAACGTAGGGGTCATCCTCCTACTCACCCTCATAGCAACAGCCTTCGTAGGATACGTCCTGCCATGAGGACAAATATCATTCTGAGGAGCCACAGTCATCACGAACCTATTCTCAGCCATCCCCTACATCGGACAAACACTAGTTGAATGAGCATGAGGCGGATTCTCAGTAGACAACCCCACACTCACTCGATTCTTCGCTATCCACTTCCTACTACCATTCGTCATTGTAGGATTAACACTAGTCCACCTCACCCTCCTACACGAAACCGGATCAAACAATCCACTAGGTATCCCATCAGACTGCGACAAAATCCCATTCCACCCCTACTACTCCACAAAAGACATCGTAGGGTTCGCACTAATATTTATCCCCCTCGCCAGCCTAGCTCTATTCTTACCCAACCTGCTAGGAGACCCAGAAAACTTCACACCAGCCAACCCACTAGCCACACCCCCTCACATCAAACCCGAATGATACTTCCTATTCGCCTACGCCATCCTACGATCCATCCCAAACAAACTAGGAGGAGTCCTGGCCCTAGCCGCCTCCGTCCTAGTACTATTTCTCATGCCCCTCCTGCACACATCCAAACTACGTTCAATAACATTCCGCCCACTGTCACAAATTCTGTTTTGAACACTAGTAGCAAACCTTCTAGTACTAACCTGAGTAGGCAGCCAGCCAGTTGAACACCCATTCATCATCATTGGCCAACTAGCCTCATTTACCTACTTCACTATCATTCTAGTCCTCTTCCCAATTGTTTCCATCGTAGAAAACAAAATACTCAAACTCTAATACTCTAATAGTTTATTAAAACATTGGTCTTGTAAGCCAAAGATTGAAGACTCAACCTCTTCTTAGAGTTTCCCCCCCCCCCCTCCAAAATTTTCGGCCGCGCCGGAAAGAATTAAAGAAAAGGGCCCCTCCAAAAATTTTCGGCCGCGCCGGAAAGAATTAAAGAAAAGGGCCCCTCCAAAAATTTTCGGCCGCGCCGGAAAGAATTAAAGAAAAGGGCCCCTCCAAAAATTTTCGGCCGCGCCGGAAAGAATTAAAGAAAAGGGCCCCTCCAAAAATTTTCGGCCGCGCCGGAAAGAATTAAAGAAAAGGGCCCCTCCAAAAATTTTCGGCCGCGCCGGAAAAAAATTAAAGAAAAGGCCCCCCCCCCCCCTTACCCCCCCCGCGGCTTTTTCATATTACTTAAGGTATGTATTGCGCCACATTAATTTATTATCCCCATCAGGCACTACATTAATGTAGGATATTCCACCCAAAGACCAACCTCACCTCCAACCCCCGCCCAACATTTTCTCCAAATAGATAATGTGCGAGCAGTCACACCACCCCCCCCATTTTTGCTTCAGGTACCATCACACCCAGCTAACCCGACCAACATCACACTACAAGCGTCACCCGAGATCGACAGTCTCTACAACGTACCTAACAACCAGCCCCGGATACGAGGGAATGTCCCAGCGCACCTTTGAATTCACGAGGTCATACAATTCGCCCACCTCCTAAAGCAAGCCTCTCGACCAACAGCTTTCAAGCGCTCACAAGCCAGAGAACCTGGTTATCTATTAACCGTGCTCCTCACGAGAACCGAGCTACTCAACGTCAGTTATACCCACGTCCCTTGTCTTGAGCCCATACTTTCCCTCTTACCCTCGAGGCCCTACTTGCTCTTTTGCGCCACCCGTGGTAACTTCAGGACCATAAACTGCCTCGCCCTCTCTACTTGCTCTTCACAGATACAAGTGCTGGGGATGGACGCTCCTCATTTCCTCTCGTTATCGCGACATTTCCTTTCTCTTTCTCTTCTCTTCTTCTGGGGGCGTCTTCAATATGCCCTTCCAGTGCGTAGCAGGAGATATCTTCCTCTTGACGTGAGCATCACATTACCGGCGAGCTACCTGCCGACCACCTGTAAGCCCATAGTGTCATGGTTGAAGGATAAGGTCGTCGCAAACTTGACACTGATGCACTTTAGCCTCATTCATGAAACCCGCGCTTTTTACCTCTTAAGCCATTGAATAATGCAATGGTCACCGGACATAACTATTTTATT